>NW_005871142.1:4042167-4091770 GCF_000147115.1 Myotis lucifugus | reverse complement strand
ACACACACACACACACACACACACACGACACAATAACAGATTTTTTGGGGGGAAATCTGATTGCAATTTTGGACCTCCCACTGCTCACATTTAGCATAGTTATTTTCAGGGTGGCCAATTCATGTAACCAGTCTTGAGACTCACTTGGGTATCTGGAGACCTGGGAATCAATGGTGACAAGCTGATCTGCTACAGCAGCCAAGGAAGGGAACCCTGGGATTGGGATAACAGCAGAAGAAAAAGTCTGCATGCAACTCTGAAGTCCTGTGTGTCTTTTTGGTGCTAGTGTGTGGAATGGCAGACATGGGAAGAAAAGTATTTTGTGACAGCCTCACGAGGTCACTGTTGGTTCCAACTTTCAGATGAAGTATCTCACATCAGGAAGGCATTGTCATGGTTCTCACATGATCATCGACGAGCGGGAAGACGTGAGGGAATCCTTTTCCTCTAAACTCAGAACAGCAGCTTACAGAGAGACGCTGCTTGCATGCAGACACTAACTCAGGGCGACCCACAGTGTGAACTGTGGATAGTTAGCAAATGCTGTATTGCTGGTGTACAAAGACGGAAGGCCCTGTCAATGTGGTACTTGGGGGGTTCCTAGTCTAATGACCAACTCAGCCCTGTGTGCAGACTAAAGCAAAACCTTCCAGGTGACAATATAAACACCAGACATAGAGTTCCCAATTAATTAGCTCATCAAGAGGGAGGCGTATGAGAACACTATTTCAACTATCTATAAAAATCAGCAATGTTCTTCCTACTTAACTATAATGGACAGCCAAGATTTTATCAGAAGTATAAGGCAAATAAATTGCACCAATGAAGAAAAATGTTTAAGTTCAGATCAATGAAACCTAATACTAATAATACATAATTCATAAGACATAAGTGAATGATATTGTTGCCTCTATAAAACAAAAATCGACTGTGATAACAAAAGAAAAAAATGAAAAAATTATAAAGACTTCTTGGAAATTAAAAATTGGTTGCCTAATTTCAAAGTTTAATAGAAGGGATAGGAGCTGAAGTTGATAACCTTCTCCAGAAGGGAGTAAAGCAAGATAGATATCACAGAATAGGTCAGCTATATAGAGGACGATACAAAAATGACATTCAATAAAATTCTAGGAAGAGAGGACACAAAAAATGGAGAGTAATTTAAATAAGTAAATGATAAAACAATTTACTAGAGGTGTAAAAAGATATGGTTTTTCAATTCAAAGGGAACATTTAAGTGATCTCAAGGTAAAAATTTATCAGAGGTGTAGAAAGATAAGATTTTTCAATTCAACAGTAATATGACCTCAAGGTAATATATATACCCAAACACATACACACAGAGATTATTTTTCCCTCTAATATTTCAGAACACAAAGGATAAAGACAAATCATTAAAAGGTAAAATCCCAGAATTTCAGAAGATTGAAATCAAACTGACATCAGAATGTTTATCACCAATAATGGATGCTGAAGACAACTGGAGAACTGCCAGGTTCTAAGAATAAATTAGTTTGAATCTAGAATTCTACACACAACTAGGTTATCAGAGCATGTGAGACAAAAGTAAAAACACCTATAGAAATTTCCTCATGTACCAGTCTCAGGAAGTTTCTAGAGGATGTACTTAAGGAAATAAAATTTCAAAAAAATGAGTGTGATAAAGAAAACAGGAGGTACAAGATACATTGGAATTAGCTGAGAGTTACAAGGCAAATAAATCCTATGATGACATCTGGACTAGTACAGGAAGTTGGTGGTTGGTCTATAAGAAAATATATTCCAGAACAAAAGAATAGATAATTTTAAATAGATAGATGGGATAAGCAAGTAGGTTTTAGTTATGAAATAGTCATATATTTTTTTCAAGAAGAATAAAAGAAAAATAATTAGCAATGTCTTATAAAATGCATATAAAAATCATGGTAAAAACATAAAGCAAATAAAATGTGTCATTTAAAAAAATGTTATGGAATGTAAGAAATCTGCCATGATTTCAGTTATGGTTTCTGGTTTCCTGTTTGGCTGCAAAGGCATTCTTTACCCTGAGGTTATATCAATATTCTTCTTCTAAATGATTTAGTTTAAGTAATTGTATTTTTATGTTCTTTACATTTAGATTTCTAATCCATATAAAATGTATTTTTGCATGGAGTGTAATAGGGATTTAACTTTATTTTTTTCCTGATGGGTAGATAATTATGCCAATGTCATTTTTAAACACATCATTCTTTCTTTACTGAACTAAAATACCACTTTTGTTATTTTATTCCAGATATTTTAGGAACTGGCTTATGCTTTTGTCCAAAGAAGCCTGAAAGAAGGTAAGAGTCTTCTTTTTTTCAATGAGAGGAAATAGATATATAAGAAGCTAAACCAATTAAAAGATAGAATAAAACATATGTAGATGTCATAATTTAAGTCCAAAATCATAGGAATAAAAATATAATGTAGGATTTTTAATCAGAGAAGACAATTTTAATTGTTCACAGGATACAGAAAAGAAGAAAAATGCAGAAAAATAAAATACAGAAATTAGAAATATAAAATAATGTGAAAAATAATTATCAAGAGAACAGAATGTGCAGTAATTATAAATTGGTTAACCTCACTAAGTGAAAGACAGAGCCATTGAGAATGGATTAAAAATATACACACCCATGCCCATACACATACACACTCTTCCCCAATAGGGAGTTTTTTTACTGAATAAAGGCCTACATTCATGAAGAATGTGGGAAAAGCTTTAGACAAAATGCATCACCCATTTCTGATTAAAACTAAACAAAAAAAATAAATAAAAACTCTTAGCACACAGTGATAATATGGATTTTCTTCAACCTGATAAAGGCCTCTGAGAAGAGCCAACACCTACCATTATACTTAATGATGAATATCTCTGCACTCTACTACTAATATCAAGAACAACACACGGATGTTCTTATTCTTTTTTAAATTAAATTCATTGGTTAAGAACATTAATTTTCGGGTATACAGTTTTATAATACATCATCTGTATATTGGATTGTGTGCTCACCACCCAAATTCTAGTCTTTTTTTATCACCATATATTTGACCCCTTTTCCCTCTTGATCCTCCTCCTACCCACCACCATACAGTTGTATGTGTCTATGAGTTTGTTTTCTTTGTAGGTTTGCTATGTTCTGTTTTATATCCCAGATGCGCATGAAGTCATATGGTTCTTGCCTTTGCTGTCTGACTTATTTAGCTTAGCATGATACTCTAAAGATCCATCCATATTCTCATTTTTGATATTTAACTGGAGTTTCTAGCCAGTATAATAAAATAAGAAAAAAGAAGGCATACAGAAAAGGAAGTAGTAAAACCATTTTTATTCATAGACACTAGGGGCCCAGTGCACGAATCTGTGCACCTTGAAAGGAACTGTGGGCCACGAGGCTGCAGTGGGCACAGGAGCAGGTCTTGGCCCATCCTCTGCACCCCCGCCCGGCCCCTCCCACCGTGGCCCCTATCCCCTGTCTGCTGGCAGCCCCAATCTCACAGCCACCATTCCCACCCACTGGCGCTGGGTGCCAGCAGTGGATGCGAGTGGCAGCTGCCGGCTCCAATCACCCCTCATTAGCAGGGGGAGGTGAGGAAACCCTGAGGGGTGATCGGGGCCAGCAGCAGCATCTCTCACCCACTGACGGCCCCAAGTGATGTCAGCCGGCACCAGGTGCTGGCAGCAGGTGTGAGTGGTGGCTCCAGCGCCGGCAGTGGGTGCAAGTGCTGGGTGGGATTGGGGCACGCGGGAGCAAAGAATTTTCAGTAACCACCAGAGGCTTGCTCCCATGACAGCAATCAGCTCCCCGCCTTGGTCTGGCACTCCTGCTCACCTGCTCCACCATCCAACCATGGCCGATGCCCGCCATGTTCCACACTCTGCTGCCTGCTGCCAACGCCTGCCATGTTCTGTGCGTGCCGACAGGTGGTCAGCGCAAGTCATAGAGACCGGTTGTTTTGTTGTTCTGCCGTTCGGTCTATTTGCATATTAGCCTTTTATTATATAGGATGATTAATTTTGTAGAAAGTCTTATGGTATCCACACACTCAAAAATATAGAACTAAAACCTGAGTTCAACAAAGTTAAAGGACACAAGATCAATATACAAATATTGTTGTATTTCTACATACTAGCAATTGATAATTGAAATTAAAATGAATATCTTCACAAAAGCATCAGAAATATGAATTGCTTAGAGAGGAATCTTACAAAATATCTACAAATCATGTACACTAAAATCTACAGACACTGTTAATGAAAATTAAGACCTAAGTAAATGGTGTGATAACAACAGATGGATCCGAAGACACAAATCTGTAAAGATATCAGATTTCCCCAAATTAATGTACAATTTCAAAGCAAACCCATTAAAATCTCAGTGAAAATTTTTATTGATTGACAAGATGATTCTGAAATTCATGTAAATTCAAAAGATATAAAGTAGTGAAAACTTTTTGAAAAAGAACCTAAGTTGGAAAATTAATACTACCTGATTTCAAGACTTATTAAAGTTATGTTGATCAAGGTACAGTGGTATGAGCATAAAAAAAAGAGGCCAATTGAACAGAATAGATTCCAGAAATAGAATCACACATGTATAAACAACGTATTTTTCACAAAACTGGTATTGTTCTTCACCTACCTCCTATTTATATTGTACAATTTTTCATTTTTAATAAGTAAAATATGTCCCATAGGTTTGATATTATTTTATTATTATTTTATTTTTCTTGCAATAACCCATGAGTAGTAGTGGTAATATTCTTATTGTTTTTGTGATTATCTATGAATGGGGGAATTCTTGGACTAGACATTTATGAGCAGATTTTGTGGACAAGGGACCAGAGGGAGGAAGCTGTGGTTAGAAACAATTTGAGTCTCAGGCAAGCAGGAAGGTTGAGAGTCTGTCTATAGAAACTTGCTCATCAACACTTTTCTGCTTATAGTAAAACCAAATGATGCTATATGAGGCCAGTGTATGTGTGTATGTATGTGTGTGTGAGAGAGGGGGGAATTTAGGGGGGGTCATGTGATCTTATCTAAGTGTCAGAGATGTTTGATTCCCATTCTTTCTCTCCCACCATCTGCTTCTTCAAAAATGGTGCTCATTTGTTATTCAACCCTACTTTGCCTGCCATTCCATATATTCATACTGGAACAGAGAGGCTCATACTGTGAACTTACACACACTTCTTGTATTATCTCAAACAAGGAGTCTCTGTACTCATCATCTGACTTTGGCCAAAAATCTTTAAAGACAGGTGCCTTTTCTTGGTGTCCTCTCTCACCATCACTCCCATTTCACTTCACTCAGCAGCTCTTCTTCATACATTGTGGTTCGAAGTTATGTGTTCATAGACTCATCAAAGATAGCATGGCTCTTGCTGTTTCATGTTCTCCTTGTTGGCTTTAGCTCATTTTAGAGAGAGAAAAAATTATATTTACTTTTCCGTCTAAGAACTTAAATAATCTAAGAAAACTTCTAAATGATGATGCCAAATTCTATGGCTGTGGTAGCCCATCTAAGAGCAGTACCAACCTCAGGGCACTGGCTCAGGGTCTTATCTTTCAAGTGCAAAGTAACAGTGGCGACAAATATTATAGCAAAGAGCTTTTTAAACTCTGTTCCTCACTCAGAGAATTATTGTTCAAGTACTTTTCATCCAGGAACCACATTTGTAAATTGATGGCAAATTATGAGGATACCAGAGGCCCAGTGCATGAAATTTATGCACTGGGGGGGGGGGGGTGTCCCTCAGCCCAGATTGTGAAAGGGTGCAGGCTGGGGAGGGACACAGAGATTGGCCAGCCAGGGAGGGACCGCAGGAGGGCTCCAGGACATTTCTGGCCTATCTCAGTCCCAATTGGCCGGACCCCAGCAGCAAGCTAACCTACCAGTCAGAGCATCTGCCCCCTGGTGGTGGTCAGCGCACATCATAGTGAGCAGCTGAGCAGCCTTAGCATATCATTAGCATATTAGGCTTTGATTGGTTGAACAGACGACTGGATGACAGGACACTTAGCATATTAGGCTTTTATTATATAGGATATTCATTTGAAAATGTTAATTTATGGCATTTTCTTTGAAGATGATGGGCCAAGTCAGAAGGTGAACTTGAGCAGCATTTTCAGGTACTGGCTTTTTGTTTAGGCATTGCTTGCTGTTCTGGTATAATCTGTACTGGTTATTTAGAGTAGATATGATCATCATACCCCCAACATGTGACTTTCCTGTGGACATTTGTTTCATATGCAATTGACTAAGGACTAACTAGGGACTGGAGTTAAGGAGTATGGTGATGAAATAATCTCAGACCCTCCTGTCCGGAGGTTCCCACATGAAGACAGTTCATTTAGACACATACCTAAAAAACAAGCAAGTGCCTAATCACTACCTCATAGGATTGTTTTATTGTTGAAAGAAGAATATGACATGTCTTAAACCTTCAGTAACTATTCACTATAGTATTGCTGTTGTTGTTTTTATCATCATGGTTACTATCAGTATAAAGAGGTAATGACAAACTTCTGAAGAAGAGAGTTGGAAGGATCCTGTTTGTACGTAGATTGATGACGTGGATATTGACAAGGACCGCGTTTGTGGCCTTTGGGTAAAGGATAGTCTGTATGGAGAAGCAGAAGTGGACACAGAGGCAAAAGTGAAAGAGGAGAGGGCTGTTTTGGGGCTGCTGTATGAGGGTGCATTGTGACAAAAACTGCTTTGGTGTTGGGTCCTATGCATTGACCTTTTGGTTCTGTTTCATTCTCTCTCATTCTCTCACTTGAACTTGGCATGTTTTCTTTAGCAGAGCATCTGGCATCGGCCTGGTTCCTGTATAACAATTTTGAGAGGATGAGAGATGTGGATGGAAATAACCCCTCTAAAGTTACAATGGCCTTCTTCCATAATGTATTGTAATGTGGTGATAATGATAGCTGCACTAGCTTCTGTATTTGAAGTTGAAAGAGAATTCGGTTGTGTTTTCTTTTCACCATCCACAGACTGTTATTTTGTAATAACAGAGGGAAGAGTTTTCTATAGCAGCCTCGTCAGTGGTTCCAAACTGGAAATAACATCCAACCACTAACTGCTGTTTAATTTTTTTTTTGTTTTTACTTTATTCCATGCGTAACTATGTTTGCACAGCAGGGCAGTAAACGTCTGAGGAAATGTCACTTGGAATAGCAAACAAGCTACCCTTTCTGCCTGGGGTTTTGCCTTTGGTGGGTCTACCCAGTCCCACTTCCCCAGGAAGATTTTATTTAAATGAAGTGAAATCTGTGGGGAGATAAAAGATGGCAAATGGTATGTGAATTTCCTATTTGTGGTGCTTTTGTTTCCCTAGAATAGACGGAGTTCCTAAGAGATGGCTCATAACGAGCATTCCTGGCTACTGAGTGACTCGGGAGGCAGAAGGAGGGGAGGCCTGGTGAGAATTCATCACAGGGGCAAAACCAGAGAAGCCTAAACGCTCAGTGTGTAATCTTTACATGTAACTAAAACCCCAGACAGACTTCTTGTGTTTCTGAGGGGCGCTCCTGGTTTTTCTCAGGGGGCTTCTATTTTGGGGTATTGGCACCAAGAGACATCGGCGGATATTGGCAGAAGCCATCTCTCTCCCCAGCTGCACCAATGGAAGTCATCACGTTACTATGACTCATCGTTTTCCTTTGCCAGCGGGGTTTTGTCCACCATCTTCTCTGTTCAAAGCCCTGCCTGGCGACCGGGAGCAGGAGGAATCTTGGGATCCTGAGGAGTTTGTGGCTCTGATTGTGAGTGGCCCAAACTCGAAGAAAAAGCTATGGACGCCAAATCCTTAGAGGTTAAAAAAGGACCATACTCCACCCCTCTCTAATCAAAGCAGTTCTCTTGCATCAGCCACAGGTAGTGGGCTAGGTAATGGTTTGGAGTTTTGTTTCTGGCACCTTCAATGATGTAAATTACCCTCTTCCTCCTCAGCTTACTTCTTGTGGCAGAAAGAAAAGCACAGCATTTAGATTTATGAGTTCTGATAGAGTCCCAAGTCAGCATTTAACTACTTTGCGTTTCAGTTTACAGATCCGTAACATGTGAGTAGTAACCACTTCCTCGGGGTTGTTGAGAAGATGAAATTAGATAATTGAGTTTAGTGCATGTCAAATTTTCCCACCAAAGTTCTTCTGGAGGTAAGCCTCAGATCTCAGATTTTCAATCTAAGGATTTCCTCCAGAAGAGCTTTGCTGGGAAAATTTTAGATGCACTGAACTCCACTGCTGTATACATGAGAGTAATACTTTTCTTTTATATAACATCTCATTCCAAAGTAGATCTGTACATCTAACAAAAACTCTACTCACAGCTATTTCTTTACTCATCTTTCCTTACACAATCATGTAATAACTTCCTGTGATGTACCAGGCAGAGAGATCATGAGGTTTCAGAACTATGCTCAAGTTAACATGATGGCTAGAAGGCTGGCTTATGGAGCAATTAATCAGGCAAAATCCTTGCCTTTATGCAACTCACAGTCTGATAATAGGATATAATAAAACGATGTGCAATTCCTTATGAGTAGGGTGGAGGGAAGAAGTGAAGTGGCATAAAGTGGGCCTTGAATTATGTTTGGGGCCATATGTATAAAGACATGAATCAGGAAGGAGCATGGTGTGTGTTCAGGAAGCTGGTTATTGACTGGACGCTCAGACCCTTTCCCAGTTGGCCTCTCCTTTGAACTTCAGTGGTCATTCTAGAATTCTGTGTTGGACACATGCGAATTGTGACTCAGTCGGGATTTGAGATGGAAGAGAACAGTGGAAGTGCCAAATCTCTATAACTATCTTGAGTTACTTTTTCAATCACCATTGTTTGGACCAGCACAGAGGACACAGGTTATTAGGTATCCCAGATAACAAGGTTTTGCTAATCTTGTGCAAGTACATTAGGTGTGATCTAAGTGGGTAAATTTGGGGAATACATAAATCCACATTAAAAGAATGTCACTGATGTTCAGAAGATGGTTAGACAACTCTGGAAGAGTCCTCAAAAGAAACCAGACCAATCCTTCATATCCTAGATGTATTTGGAAACTGAAGAAAATAGCTAATAAGACACTTCTTGTCTGAAAAATGTAGAAAGGGGCCATGCATTCTTTGGTGATGTGCTCCAGAAAAATGTTAACAAAAAGATGGTTTTTACTATTAAACCTTCAACTGACTTTGGCCTGCGAAACACCAGCTGGCTTACATTACTCATAATGTGCTTTGGTGTGTCTCTGATGATAAATATGAAGGGTCCTTTAAGATATACAGAAATATTAAGCAACTAAACATGCTTTTTTCCCTCCCTTTGAAAATTGAATATGTCAAAAGCAACATGGAGGCCTTTTAAACACAGGGAAAATTATGTATGGATAAGTCACCTTTGTTCCTACTGAGAGCCAATGAGTTCCTCTCCTTTTAAGGGAGGTCTTAATTGAGTTTGAGCTCCAAAGGACTCTAGTCCTGCATAACAGAACAAACAAACAGTTAAAACACCCACCTTTTACAACTCAACTTCAGTTTATGTCCAAAACTGTATCTCACAGGTATTTTTATTTTTTTTTCCATGAGAACACATCATGTAATCAAGACAGGTCTTGGTATCCTGGTATGAGCCAGGCATATTCCTGTCACCAAGTCTTTCATATTCTTTCTGAGAGCAAGGTCTCACCTGGCCACTCTAGTTCACATTGATCTCTATTCCTACGGCCTCCTAACTGAAAATCTGCAAGCCCTTTTGGTTTTGTTTTCTCTGCCTGTCCTCTGGGAATTGGTGTACTGCTGCTTCTGAGGTTGGTGGCCTGCAGATATAATTCATTCTCATAACCAATTACGTATGTGCCCCGTAAAGTACCGACATGGGTTGGAGCGAGGCACCTGGAAGTCTGACAGATGCAACAGGGAGACAGTTTTGTACCTGGCTGAAACAGGCAAGCTGGCATGGAGCTGACACTCAAAACCTGTCTCTTTAAAATCATATATATATATATACACACACACACACACACACACACATATAATTGATTTCAGAGAAGAAGGGAGAAGGAGAGAGATAATAGCATCAATGATGAGAGAGAATCATTGATTGGCTGCCTCCTGCATGCCCCAGACTGGGGATGGAGCCCACAACCCAGTAATATGCCCTGAACAGGAATCAAACCGTGACCTCCTGGTTCATAGGTTGATGCTCAACCACTGAGCCACGCTGGCTGGGCTCAAAACCTGTCTCTTACTTACAGAGTTGCCATGGTGACAACTAAAATTATGGACACTGTAAATAGCTTTAAAGTTTACCACCATGATCTCAAGCGAATTCTGTCCATGTGTGGTGACCCTGACACCACTGAGATTTGATTTCCCCTCAATCTGTTGTATGGAATAAGAAGCTCAGAAATTTTACTTGGTTTCCCCAAGTTTCCACAACTCATGAGATAATAAAGCTCAGAGTTGAATAGAAAGTCTGGTACAAATAAAATGTTCTTAACATGATGAATGGTTCTACATGGCTGATCAACAGAATCATCGGAAGGAGCTTTAAGCAAAATAAAGATTTCTCAGGCACTCCAAACTCACTGAATTTAAAATCTCTGAGGTTGGGGAGCAGCAACCTGTATTTAAAATTTCACCTCCAGTAATTCTGAGATAAGTGCTTTGCAGTGGGAGACAAGTCATCTGGGTACAATTGCTTTACTCTACACAGGCCCCTACACAGTAAGACCATGTTATTGGCCCTAATTACTCACCCAGTTAGAGCTAAGCTGGGGCTATAAAATCTTTGAGTTTCCTGTTTAATAGGCTATAAAAGTGACCCTGTTTTCACTCCTGTTTTCTCTGAGATTTTTTTTCAGTTACTATCCAAAATTTGCTTTTAACAATTTAAGAAATTCTGTTTTTAAAAGGAATTAGAAAACATATAATTAATCTAGCCAATGGTTTATATAGATTCTGGGAACCTGAAAAATAAATACAAATCTATATTTTAATTTCTCAACTAAAACAGCACACAAATGGAAAAATCCTCTTGAATACTATAGCAAAAGGAGGCAAATAGCAATATAGTTTAACACGAGATATAACACTCATCAGAGGAATTAGCCAGTGCATTAAATATACAAGAAACTTTGAGAATTTGGGTCATATAATTTTAATTTCTTTACTAACTACAGTGACACAGTTGTCTTGAAGTCAGGAGATTAATTGTGTAACCCAGGATGAGGTATTTACCTTCCTCAAGCTTTCTTTTCCTCGGATGTTAGATATAGAATATTCTATCTGTCTCCTACTGTGCTAGGCAGGATTAAAAGAGATTATATGGATGAAGGTGTCTGCAACTAAATCAGGTGTATAAGAGTTTCCTCCACAAAATTTAGCTGTGTCTGATTTTCAGTGAAATGGCTCTTCAGTTATTCTTTGTGTTTATTCATTTTTTAAAATCTATAAATGGAGGTGTGTTCAGATAATAATGATCTCGAGGATCTCTAACCAAGCTGAAGTTCTGTATTTTTATTTTTCTAGAAAGGCTTCCTGTGTGACCTCTATTTAGCCAGAGTTTCTCTGAGAATGTGCATTGGTCACTGAGAAGTCAATTAAAATCCCTAGATAATCAACAATATTGCATTGAAATATTTATTAGATATGGTACAAGTCTTTAGACATTTCTAATGTTAATAAAAATACAGTAAACTAACTCTGGCAAATGCCAGTCTTTATTTGATATGAAAGAAACGTCAAGATCCTATATGGCCTCTTGTTTGTTCTCCGGGGTCAAAAATTATTGTGCTATTGGCATTTGGACATATCAGTTCATGGAAAATTTCAGGAAAAAGCGTATGTGAACCAGAGTTCTCTATCTATTCGCTGTTAGATGGATTCATTATCATAGAAGTCTAATTTTGCTCCAGTCCAGTCACAGTGTCTGGTATGTGGGCACGCCGTTGGGGCTCAATAAAAAGTCTTCGGAGGAATGAACGAGTGCATTTTTCCATTGAGCTGCATTCATTGGTGTGAGGTAGTGGGAAAAGCATCAATTTAAACTTGTTCTGCTCCAATTCTTTTCATTTCCTCTCTCTTCCTTTTCCCCCTATTCTCTCCCATGTCTTCCTCCTCCTCCCCTCAGTGTCACCAGCAGGCCCAACTCTGGTCCATTATCTGCCACATTGTAGGAGGCACCAGCAGTGGCCTCAGGAAGCAGTAGAATGTCAAAAAGCAGAAGAGGACAGGGAAGGCGGCACGGCCCCAGAATCACATTGTCGCCATTCACGCTGGAGCATGATATATGCCAAGCCGGCCTCTGACTCAGGCCTTCGGTGAAAGGAAATTCTGCATCGAGTTATCTGCAAACAATATTCCTACAGTAAGCTAAATCAGCAAGCAAGCACGGCTTATAAATATTTCCATCCCATTGTTTTTCGCAAGAATGTAAGCCACACCTAAACGCACATTCCTTATTTCGTCGGGAAATATATGGTGATGCACACTTTGTCCCACTATGCCAAGACCTAGCCTCGCATTTAATTGTAACCTTGTTTTCCCCTTGCGATATAGTATGATTTCACAGTACATCCTCCCATCTGTTGAAACAGAGAAGTGCCTGCATTTTAGGCTGAGATGACTAATATTCATGAGGCACGAGTCCAAAGACAAACTAAATGCACATTTTTGCATCTGTCCAAACCCAGCCATGAATTATCTCGGGCTATCAATAGAAGAAGAGGAAAGTTGCTATCTATAAATCCCTATTTGTTTTCCCAAATTGCACCCTTGGCAATGGGTGTGACAGAAAAATGTTCAGTATTCCTAGTAGCCTAACCTGCCAAGAGAGATAAAGCCACTTTGATGTCCTGGGACGAGAGACTACACAGATTTTTACCTCAAATGGGCCTCAAGCTCTTTACAGAGAGGAGTGGGCTGGAATGACCTTCCTGGTGACCAGCCCTTCGAGTCCAGGAGACAGACTGTGGCCCTGCCGGCTCCTGCATGTGGCGGATCTGAATAAAGGTAGATGCTCTTTTAACTACCCTGGCCGTAACGAACGGGGTGATCGTGATGATGAAGACAATAATAGGGAAAGTGAATGCGGTAATAGTATATCCATGCTCACTGTAACTTTGTGTTTTAGCACTGTGCCTACTGACTAGCATACGTTACTCTATTCGTTCTTGCCACCCCTGTTTGACGCAAGTGGGGCTGGGGTGGTGGCGTGCCAAGGTCACATGGAGGTGACAGGACTGAGACGCACACCCACCCGCCCTCCTCCCTTTACCTTTCCTGTGGGGCCTGTGCTCCCATTGCAGGCACTGCTGCCTTTCTCAGGGGTGGCCCCCCATGGACTCCTCTGGGACAGATGCTCCTCAGCCCTGTCCACAGCAGCACCCCAAATACCCCCACACAAGAAGACCATCTCTTCTGGAGGCCAGGTGGAAGGACCGTTCCGGAAAGATCTGATCACGAAAAAAATTGCATTCGCAGACTCCGCCCCTCGCCAGGGTTTTGCCCCCTTGACTGGGGCGGCCAGTCCCCAGGAGCGAGGTGACAAATGCCACCTCCTCCCCGAGCCTCAGTCCTTTTCTTTCCTGGCCAAGAACTTGTCCTCTCAGCCTTATTTTCTGAGCTCCTACTTCACACCAGCACCAGGGCAGATACTACACTTAATATCTCCATTAATCCTGGCAAAAATATTGAGAAACATTCAATAGTGTTTGCTTGTTTTGTTTTGCCTGATGAAGGCACTTAGATGAGAGGCATTTATGTAACTTGCCCAAGGTGCAAATGCTGGTAAACTGGTGGTTTCCAACCAGATTTTCACTCCCTTTCTTCCAAAGGGAGTTTGGCAATGTTCTGACACACTCTCGGTTGTCACAACTCGGGGGTAGATTGGAGGATTGCTATTAATAACTAGTGGTGAAGGCCAAGGGTGCTGTTGAAGACCCTACAATGGCCCAGCCAGCGTGGCTCAGTGGTTGAGCATCGACCTATGAACCAGGAGGTCATGGTTAGATTTCCAGGTCAGGACAGAAGCCCTGGTTGCAGGCTTGATCCCCAGTATGGGGCATGCAAGAGGCAGCTGGTCAATGATTCTCTCTCATCATTGATCTTTCTATCTCTCTTTGCCTCTGAAATCAATAAAAATAGATTTTATAAAAAAATAACTTCCTCTCTGAAATCAATATATATATTTTAAAAAGATCCTACAGTGCACAGGACAGCCCCGGTGAGGATAAAGTATCCTGCCCGCAGTATCCATAGAGCTGAAGGGGAGAAACCTGGATTCAACGAAAAGGTTCTTGACTGGATTCTGCTGTGCGGCCCCTCTGGCTATTGACTTAGATGCCCCTAGAATCAGTGGTTCTCAACCTTCTGGCCCTTTAAATACAGTTCCTCATGTTGTGACCCAACCATAAAATTATTTTCGTTGCTACTTCATAACTGTAATGTTGCTACTGTTATGAATCATAATGTAAATATCTGATATGCAGGATGGTCTTAGGCAACCCCTGTGAAAGGGTCATTCGACCGCCAAAGGGGTCGCGACCCACAGGTTGAGAACCGCTGTGACCTAGATGGACTCAGGCTTGACTCCCAGCCTCTGGCTACTTTGCCAGGATAGTGTCTACTCCCCTGTCCAGTGCAATGGCCTGGGTGCTGGGGTCCTCCTTGCTCAGCTATTTGGTGCTCCAGGATGTCCATGGCTTCATGCCTTGATGCTGCTACAACCGATAAACCTCTCTAGACATGCTAGATGCCCGCACTTTGCAGCGGCGGCGAGTCAGGAAACACCTGCGGCCCGGGAATCTCGGCGTCTGAGTGCCCTTCACACTGAGCGAGCCCTCTGTGGAGAGCAGCGTTGCTCTGAGGGATGGTCAGAAAGCTGGCTCCTTCACAGTGGTTCTTGGCCCAAGGCAAAGAGGAACGGGGCCGGGGGGCGGGGAGGGGGGCTACCTATTTCTTTTCCAGAACACAGTCCAATCTCAGTGAGGCAGAAAGGACTCGGATTTAAGGCAGCTGCTCTGTCTGGGAAGGAAGATGGAAAGTCTGACGGTGCTTATGCACCATCAGGTGCCCTGACCATTTCAAACAGAGAGGTAGCATTCACAGTTACTCTACATAGTGGACGCTTGTTTGTTGGGCAAAAGGTAAACTGTCAGTGTAAAGACCTGAGCTCGAGGCCTTCGGGGAGACTTCCTTCATTCACTTGTTCCCTAAAAAGATAAGCTATTGAGCACTATTTCCATGTGTGCCAGGTACTGAGTAAGGCGTGGGCTATGTAGATGCCGATTGTGGGGGAAGGAAGTCATAGAGAAAGCGACATTAAAATCGGGTAGGCTGATAAGCAGAGCGAGCTGCAGAGCAGAGGCTGTGGGCGGGGCAGGCAAGGTCAAGTCTGAGAGTCTGGATTCCAGATCAGATAGAATTGCTAGAAATCAGGCAAGAGCACAGAGGTGTGGCTGAGAATATGAGGAGAACCGGAGGATCTGAGTCCTCCTTGTGGGCAGGCAGGGCAGGCCAGGAACTGGTGATGGCGCTATGAAAAGTGAGGGAGAGGAAGATGAAGGATTTCCTTTCGCCTCCCTTTCCAGGCAACTGGGTGTATGCCACTTACCAGGTCTGGGAAATTATTTTCTGGTCTGAAAAGTGGAAACAAAATATTCACCTTTTCTACCTCGCAAAGCTGTTTGGAAGACCAAGTGATACAAGGATTATAAAAGGGTTGTGCAGACTCTAACGCGTGATACATATCTGGCTGCACCGTGATTGTTCCTGATTATTGTCATCACATGTTCATCTCCACGGCTTTGTTAGCCATCGCTTTGTGCTATGAAACATCACCCCAGCTCTATGGTAACATCACTTGGGTGCCTTACAGCTTGCTGATTTCACGGTTACAGAAAGAATTTACAGAACATATAAAATGACAAGGGAAAAGGTGTGGCTCCTTGTTCTCTAGCATGAACTTGGCTCTTACATCCTGAAATTGACTCTGATTGCCATGAGAAAACCCGAACCAGCCCAGCTTGGTTGCTGAAATGATTGGGGAATTGGGAGTAGACAATGGAAACTGTTTCTCCTGTATTGTTGCACTGAGTTGCCAGAGAACGCTTGGGTCTCACCAGTCTCAGCCTGGTAATTATCCAAATGGCTCTGGGTCATCAAAACCACGGGAAAGATCCTACTGGCTTGCTGCTGCTCATGGCTCCAAAGCTATGACCTTATTACTATTTTTTTTTATCCCACTGCAGCCTTAGAGAATAGAATGTGATTGGATGAGCCGAGCCAGTGTTGCCAGGAAACTATTTTGGGACTAGTCGGCTTGGGCTCAGCCCCAGCTTTGCCACTTAATCAACTATGTCACCTTGAGGAATCCACCTGGAGAAGTATCCGTTTCCTTGAGTCTTATTGGGGGGCATAGATAATTGGTCTATCTCAGGGTTGTGAGAGGCAGTGGAGATAAGGAATACATTGTGTAATTGCAAGATGCTGAAAAAAATCATGGATAGATGGATGGATGGATGGATGGATGGGCTGAGTAATATTAGAATCATTCTATTAGGAGAGAGACTATTATATACATGCTAGAGGCCTGATGCACAAAATTCGTAGCTTGGCCCTTGCAGCTACGGCGGCTTGCCTTGGCCCTTGCAGACCCAAAAGTTCATCCAGAAGGACGTCTGGAAGGTCGTTCGGCTGTCCGGTCTAATTAGCATATTAAGCTTTTATTATTATAGATTTTTTTCTTTAACTGAAAAATAAGTGACCCAAATTGATCCATCAGTACAAGTTTTAAAACCATATTTCTCTTTGTGGAAGTATAAATAATATAACGTAACTGTATCTTAGAATGCCCCCGAACTGGGGGGGTTGCCTCAGCGTCTCTCTGCTCACACATACTTCGTAGGAGGCTGCTTTCTGTTTAAGTCCTCGCTTGTTCGTGATGACACATCCAGAGTGTGGTTTGGGGCTGAAGCCCAGATCTCTGACTTCTCGCTCAGTGTTCTTTTTCGCTCAACCACATGCCCTCGCAGGAGTCCTTCCACTTTCTGCCAAACATCACCGCGCCTCTTGAGCCTGCGAGAATCGGCGTCCCAGGCCGCTGGTGGTGATGAAGGCTGTGGGTCCGATGGGGGCGGCATTTCATGTTTATTGCACTCGCTGCTCAGGCAGGACAACATCACAGATTCAATGCACATAATTGGATTTTTTTCCTTTAAAAATTTGACCTCGGTGTTTAAGGTCATCACTGTACTATTCACAGTTTTATTTTAAAATAAAGCAAACTAGCTCTTTCACTGTAAGGCAGAACCAAGAAGCTGGTGAGCATGAAAACAAGAACTGTGGGTCATTCCATCTGAGGAGAGAAAGCCCTTCCTCAGACATCAGGTAACCTTGACCCTGGACACCCTGACTCTGCTCTCTTCTTGCAGAGGAAGTGATGTTGAGAGAGGGGAGAGCATAGTGGCATTCCTTGCTTGTCTAAACATCTTGAACAATTTTTCAAACATTTTGAGTTTGTTAAAATCCAGGCTGCGTAGTGCCAAGCAGTTTTGCTTAATTTCTAACCCCCTGAGTATTTAAAGGGAAATTTAATCGGCATTTTTCTGAATTGTTTCATTTAACTCATCAGTGTGCTGTTTCATAAGAGCCATTGGATGCCAAATAAGTCCTTCTGTGCCAACTTGGACATTTGCCTCTGGAAGGCTCCAGAGGGCTGAGAGCAGGGACCTGGGGGTTCTAGAATCTCACAAATCAAGACCGAGGAGAAAGGGCTACAGAAAGGTCTTGCTCAAGAGCATTCAAGAAACCAGCCGGAGAGGTGACAGGGCAATCCCGAAGCCTGTAGCCCTGTCCCAGGCACCGGCTCTTTGTGTTCAGGATAACTTCAAGTCCAGTGGTGGAGGACCATGAACTCAAACTTAGCAGAGACTAGCCGGTTGGTATGCATGAGGGATTTTCATGATTCTAACACACAACAATGAATCTTTCTAGGATGCTCTGCAGTCATTGGCATGACTATGCACCTTTGCTGTGAGAAAGCTTTGCTCCCTCAGGGTCAGGGCCCAAGGCCCTCAGGAGACAACAGCGTCCCAAAGATAAAAGGTTACTGAAGTATTTTCCTCCTTCCCGACCTGCTCATCTCCCAGGAATTCAGTAGAAGCACTCAGAGCCAGTTTCTGTGCATTAAAGGTTCAGGAGTTTAACACACACACACACACACTCTAAACAAGAAAGTTTAGAACTGGATTTTGGGACTAGACCAATGCCCAGGAATAGGGAGCACATGAAACAAACAGTGGTGAGGCCACATAAACACAGAGGCTGCTGATGCAAAGGCTTTCTTAGTGCCTCTTCTGTCCCAGGCCTGGTGCCCAATGGTTTGTATGTCTTCGTCATTTCATCTCCCTGATGATCCTGTGAGGTGGACAGCATCAAGCTGATTTTATAGTGATGATACGGGTGTTCAGTGAGGTTATATAACTTGTCCAAGATCACCCAGCTAGTAAGTGGCAGAGCTGGACTTCAAAGTCAATGCTAGTTCCATTTGCCAGTCTGTTTGCTGCAAACGGTATTTGGTAATTGGTCATACATTTATAAAAGTGGTGAATGATGTTCAGACCTGATTAAAGGGAGATTAATTCGATTCTGGTTTTAGCTGGAGAACTTTTAGGTTTGTTTGTTATTTAGATATCACAATCTTCCATTTGTATCCAGAATTTCCACCATAATACAAGGGTAATCCTGAAATTCCTGAATGCCAGATGGTTCAGTGTCTCATGGAATACATTGTGGGGCATAATTAGGTTTATAAATTCTAGTGAATTTAGGAGGCTGTGCATCCTTGCACAAGTGTACCCATTTCCTGCAAACACATGCTCATGGAAAACACGTCCTCAGTCCCAAAGGAAGCTGAGTGCCTTCTTGTGATGGCTGTATGTCAATCTGACTGGGCTAAAGCACGCCTGCACAGCTGGTAACACATCGTTTCTGGGTGTGTCTGTGAAGGTGTCTCTGGGAGAGAGAAGCATTTGAGTCAGTAGACAGTAAAACCAAAGGCCTTCCCAGTGCGGGCGGGCATCATGCCATCTGTTGAGATCTTGAGTAGAATACAAGGCAGAGGAAGAACAAATTTGCCTTCTCTGGTTGAGCTGAGACATCCATCTCCCCTGTCCTCAGATGTCAGTGCTCCTGGTTCTAGGGCTCTCAGACTCAGACCAGGACTTACACCATCTGCTCTCCTGGTTCCCAGGCAATTGGACCCTGCCTGACTGACACCACAGGTTTTCCTGGCTCTCCAGCTTTCAGACCATGGATTGTGGGAGTCACATGAGCCAATTCCCATAATGAATCTCCTATCATCTATCTATCTATCTATCTATCTATCTATCTATCTATCTATCTATCATCTATCTATCTATTATCTATCTACTATCTATCATCTATCTATCTACCAACCTACCTATCTACCTATTTATATCAGTCAATCTTCTATCAATATTATTGGTTCTGTTTCTTTGAAAAATCCTGACTAATAAAACAACTTTATTTTTCCTCTTATTCATTTGTTCAAGCATTTACTCATTCACTCATTAATTGAATCACTCATACATTCATTAATTCTGGTCCATGGCAACTTCCCAATATGAATAACAATGCACTAGGCTAGGCTTGAGGTACTACTCATATATGCAAAGTATGGGGACTGCTTTGAGTGCAATCATTTGTTTATAAATTTGGCATGAAATGTCCATGTTGTCGCAGGCTAGGCTGGATAGACCCTAAGGATATGACCATGAATAAGGCAGACATGGCCACTATCTTTCTGAGGAGAATCCGATTGGAAAGGCAGGTTCTGGCCCACAAAGTACAAACAGTAGCAACAAGGAAGACACAAAGGCCGTGACATGGAGTATGTCTGTGGTGCTAAGGAAGCTTTCCAGGCTGAGAAGGAGAAGGTTTCCCTGGGAACACAGAAGCAAAACCTGGCTTTGAAAGGCCCTGATTCTGGAACTCAGGATGTGAGTTGTGTCCACTTTCATTTTTTGAAATAGTGACCAGGAATCCTGGCAAGAGGCCCTTGTGCCTCAGGAGGAAAGTAGTTTCAGGCTCCCTCAGAGCAGAGAGGGGAAAGCAAGGTGTTAAGTCAAGTGGCTGGATTTCAACAATGTCATCTGGACCTGGTAACCTCATCTCTCTGTGCCTCAGTATTCTCACCTTTTAAATGGAAATAAAAATAATACTTACCTTGCAGGACTGATCATGGCATTTAGGAAACCGAAATATTTACCTTAAACAGTAAAACTTCTGTTAAATATAAAATATGTTTAAGTCCCTAAAGGCTTTCGATAACCCGTAGAATGTTATGCTCTAGAATTATATTATAATTCAGTTAGAAATCATTAGCAGTGCATTTTCTGTAGAAACAACATAAAGATGATAGGTTTCTGTGATAACCCATAGGAGCTTATACAACTCAGATAAGCTTGGAATAGGGAATAGCTCTAGAATTGGGAGCAGGGCCAGTAGCTGGCCACTTACTGGGGCAGTGCCATGGGAGGGCTGAGGAGTCGGAAGTGGGTCATGAGTGCTGAGTGTATGACAGTGTCTCCTATGACTGAAGCAGCTCTATCGTGGGCATGGGAGCTCCTAAACCAGAACTACGGCCAAGTCATTGAGCCCCAGACTTTCTGTTGCTTTGGCCTGTGATGACAAACTTCAGGGGTAGCATCTGTTGTTCATCAGGAATTTGGGGAGACTGCAAATTTGTTCTCTTCCTGTGAGACTCGGTATCTGAGAAGCATCACATCGCTGGACAGATTCACGAGCCTGGCTCCGGAGCAGTTTTCACATGAGCACTCCTGCAATTCCTCTGCAGCCCTGTGAGCACCAAAAGGCAGAGACCGTGGATGTTTTGCCCACCTTTGTAGCTTTGTTGACCAGCATATGCTCTGACGTGTCATAGGCCCTCAACATAGATTCATCCAATGAATAAATGTTTAATCCATTCCCCATTCACCTGCCATTGGCCTTGTGATTATCAGGAGATTTCATCAGCCCAGGTATAGAGAAAGAAAGTTGCCCTGTCTGGGCATATTAGGGATGTGGTTGCCTGGAATGCCCTCTTCCTCATCTACTGGATGCCTACTAACCCATTAGCAACCAAGCTCAGGCAGTTCCTCCTCCAGAAAACCTTCTACTATGCCGCCTGCCTCAAACAGAGGCTGAGAAGGATACTCTGACATTAGCCTATGATTATTATCCTATTTTTTTAACTGTCCCCATTATTTTATAATTTTTTGCCTATTTCCTTGAGATTTATTTCTCTTGTAAACCCAATATTTAACCCAATTATTGACACCAAATAGCTGTTTAACTGATGCAGGTATAAAGATATCCACCCCCATTCCTGGAACCCGTAAATATGTTAGGTGACACAACATAGGGGAACCAAGTGTGCTATCCCATTGACCTTAAAATTGCAAGATTATCCTGAAATATCTGGGAGGGTCCAATGTAGTTATAAGGGCCATAAAGTGGAAGAGGGGGCAGAAGAGAAGGTTGCTGTGATGCAAGGTGAGAAGGACTCAACCCTCCTTTGCTGGCTCTAAGGATGTGGGAAAGGGGTCATGAGCCAAAGAATGCAGGCAGCCTGCAACAGAAGCCGGAAAAGGCAAGGGAATGGATTCTCCTCCAGACCCTCCAGAGGGGAAAACAGCACTGCCCACATCTGGGGGTTAGCCCAATGAGGCCCATGTCAGAATTCTGACATACGGCATATAAGATAACAACTTTGTGTAATTTTAAGGCACTGATTTGTGGTAATTTCTTATAGTAGCAATAATAATAATAATTAATAGTAGTAATAACAATAATAGTAATAATAATAATACAAATGGGATCTCCAAAGTTGCCATCTAGGATGTGAATGATGGACCTGTGCAATGGAATCCCGGAGAGCAATTCTCAGGTTCCCACATGCCCGGATGAGCACAAAGTCCAGTCTCTCAAGCCTTTCTCACTTATCTGTCTAGGAATTCACAAGTGGTTCCCAGTGTCTGCAGGAGGACCCTGCTTGTCAGAATTTAAGGGCGTGCATTTTTGCTCTGAACAAGCCAACTGTCATCTGCAAGAGTATCAGCGCCCCCAGGATCAGATGCCGTAGGTTTCTGCACATGCTCTTTCACAAGTGACCCCAATAAAGAAATGTTCTATGAAACAAAGAATCAAGGGCAGGACCACTGTGTCTGCTAGGATGAGGTCAGGCTAACATTTTGCTCCTGCTCCTACCACATGTCAGAGTGGATCAGTGCCCAGGCTACTGTGATTCTTTAGAGGGATTAACCTTTCCTTTCCAGAGTCACACATAACCAAGTCTAGAACTCCCAAACTAGCATGCCCTCCCTCCCTCAGAGAAGTGCCCTCAGGCCCCTGTGCTAAAGCACGCTCATCAGCAAGGGCCCCATTTGAAGCCCTGTGGCTGGGGCTCCGGGTGCTGGTGAAGCTTCTGCAGATCCTGTTCCCATAGTAGCAGTTGTCCTGGGGAGAGTCATCCCACTACCCTCATGTTCAGTAAGTCAGACCAGAAAACTGAACCTCGTTCTGGCCAGCTTCTGAGGATCCATTCACACAGCCATTTCTCCTGACTGCCAGTGGGCACCCAGTGGCTGCTCCAGGACAGTCTCCAAAATCCCAGACTCACGGGCCCAGGTCCCGAATTCTAAGTCAACATTCCACTTCCCTCCCCTGATGTCAGTTTAGGAGCCAGTTCAACATAATAACTTTTATTTTTAAGGAGCTTATTGTTGTTTTTTCTTGCTCTCTCTAACTTTGAATCTAAAAAGGAAGCTAGGGTCTCCAGTTTTTCCTTTCTGTAAGACCCTGAACAATCCTCCCAAACTCTGGGTTCTAAGGACCACTGGAGGAAACAGCTTTGGATAGTTCTCCCAGTGTCTGTCTGTCTCTCTGTCTCTCTCTCTCTCTCTCTCTCTCTCTCTCTCTCTCTCTCTCACACACTTCACCTTAAACAATTCTTTTACAGCCTTATATTCATGTAACCTAAAGCCATTCATAATAAGAAACATTTTTCAATATAAATTGAAAAAATAGTGGGATTTTTAAATAGCAGATTAATTTTTATGTAAAAGCCCTCAAATTACCTCCTGCATACTTGTTGCTTGACTGACTGACTGACTGACTGACTGATGAATGTGTAGATGGGAAGAGGAAACCCCTAAGGATTTTTAGGGTCATTGAAAGAGAGCAGAGCTCATATAACAGGGACTCATTGGAGGAAGGTGGATTGGGTTGCAAAGGAGTAGGTTGAGCAGTTATTGATAAGCAGAATGTCAGGAATGAAAGAACATGAGCTAAATGTGTTACCCAGGAAGGAGGACAGTGCATTGGGGTGGAGGTACCAGGAATGGTGAGGGAAATGATTCCAGCAAAGTGCTGGGAGCACATTCTCCTAGAAGGGTTGATAATAATCACTTGCCAAATGCTTCACCTCTTTTGGCACTCTCCCCTCCCCCAAGTTGGAAGGTATAAATCATTGCCTATCAGGATAATGAGAAGCAGATTTGCCTCTGCTAATTTCTGGGCTAAGGACATCTTTAGAAAAAGCCTCATAAGGCATTGCTGAGTGTTATGAGCCCTACCGCCTGGATAGAAGGCACATGTGGGGTGCAGACCAGCAAGTCTGTGCTCCAATGTGGTGGATGCTTCACAGGTAATACCACTAAACCTATCATGTGTCCTGATAGGTGAGGGGCTTCCTTCCTTTATTTTGAATCCCAGAGCCAGGGGTGAGGAAAATAGAGTCTACCCTTCTGTGCGCTCAAACTAGATGGCCCTTCCCTTAGATTGAGGCGGAGGTCTCTTTAGAACATCTATCTCCCTGTGCTTTACATAAAGTCAGGGGAGGCTGGTCAGAACCAAAGACTTCCTAAGTCAAAATTGCAGGGAGTGTGTAGAAACAAAAAGCGAATGCAATAGTCTATAGAAAGTTAGTATAAACCAGAAAGAAAGAGCCAAGCGTTCCCTGAAGAGACCTGCCTGTAGGTCCTGAAGCAGGAACATGTGACTGAGCAGGACAGGGAGCAACAGCAGAAGCAAAGGGCCTGGACCTGGCTTCCTCTCCCTGAGCCTCAGAAGCTCTTGTTGAGAGATGGCAGCTGCCCATCTCCCTGGTGGAGACCCTCTGCAGGGGTGGGCCTCCCTCAGGCTGGCTTGTCCTCTGGATGCAAAGCCAAGCAAAAGCAGTGGGGGAAGGGCTTCTCCAGGTCACCCTGCTGGTGTCTATTGCACAGGAGTGCAGCACAAGGCTATCGTAATTTTTGTGTTGTGGTGCCAGGTGAATATAGGGACCTACTACGTCTGTTAGGGACCTCTGACACATGAGGCATTGAATTTCAATGTGGTCTTTCCATGCAGTGGCCACACTTAAGTGAAAATGAATGTTGTCTATTGGTTATCTTACACCATGCCAAGGAATCGATTATAGAGTGTCAGAGAATATTGGAATTGGAAGGGAGCTTGGGTTGTGTCTTCCATATCTTTCATTCTACCGATGGAGAAACAGAGCTTCAGAGAGGAGAAGACTCAGGCTTCCTCTTTTTTGAAGTTTGTGGAATATTTTGGACTTTCTTAACTGAAGTTTGTGGAATATTTTGGACTTTCTTAACTGTATTTGCCAGTGCCTCTATGTAGCATTAACCTCAAAGTATATCTTTGTTGTAATGCAACAGATAAGCAAGAGGACAAGGAGTGGAAAAGAAGTTAAGATATATTTTTCAGATGAGTAAGGTGTTACTATAAATATTAAGAAACTAGAGGCCTGATGCACGAAATTAGTGCAAGAGTAGGCCTTCCTTCCCCTGGCTGCCGGCACTGGCTTCCCTCGCAGCCCCAGCTTCATCTGGAAGGTTGTCCAGAAGGATGTCCGGTCTAATTAGCATATTACACTTTTATTATTATAGATTATATCATGAGATAAAAAAGAAAAACAAAATAACTTAAGTAACTTTACCTTTTATTAGTATATGAGAGAAACTACATTATGAACATTTTAAATAAATATACTAGTATGTATATTATTAGTTTCATATATCAAGTTACTTTTCTTCTAATAGAAAAACTTACAGTACCTACATTAATCATATTCATTTTAAGTGCTACCCTGTCTGAAAACATTATGGAAGTAATTATTTTAATATTATAAGGTAATTTGCAATTGGTTAATTATTCAGTAGATCAAATCTACAAATATGTTATTATAGCCTGGTGTGTGTGTGTGTGTGTGTGTGTGTGTGTGTGTGTGTGTGTGGTGTGTGGTGTGTGTGTGCGTGCGTGCGCGCGCTTGTGTGTGTGTGTGTGTGTGTGTGTGTGTGTGTGTGTTGGTGTGGGGACTGAGTGAGGGGAAGGTGAGGTTAGTCCAGATCAGAATATCAGAGTAAGACCCAGAGTGTTGATGAATACAATATCATGAGGCAACTTCAGCAACTCAAACTATCACCTGTGAGTGCTAGCCAATGGAACTGATGGCCAAGGCCGCCTCAAGTTCTCAAGATGAGAGGGAATGACGTGTTATGGGAGGTCCTCACACTTTTGACCCACCTTCTTTGCTCTGCCAGGAGCTATATGATGTGATCCCTGCACTTTGGGGAAAGCCTCAACCCTCATCCTTAAAATCTGCCCCCTTCCTCTTCCACACATCCAAGTCTTTGACCCTACCTTGTCAGCTGGCATGACCCTCAAATAGAGGGAAATAATAGGATGGGGAAACAGGTTATTAGCTTCCAACATTGGCTTCATGTGTTGCTGAGATGACACTGTGTCTGGATAGGTTAAGGGAGCATTATTAACGTTAGCAGAAGGATAAGACATGAAAATTATGTTTTCATGTGGGTGGGGAGATGAGGGTTGATACAACACTCATACACACTCTGGTGGGACCTTTACAAACTCCCCAAAATGTGTCCCGCTGGAAACAGGGAGAGGATGGAGACTATATATATATATATATATATATATATATATATAGAAAACTTCTTTAGTGTTGCTTCCCAAAGCAAAACCAGAGAGTAAGAGCAATTTCATGTTTAGTTTCCTCCCATTTGACTTAATCATCAATTCTTAAATCATGTGGTTACAGAACACTGATGCAGACCTTAGTTGTACTGGCCCTAAATGGCTGCTATTGATGTGGTTTATTTCCCGCATATACATATTTAGGGACAGCTACCAGTTTTTAATCTAACATGATCTGATGTAAGTTGATATATATTATAAAATTATTATTCAATTTTACATATATATTTGCAGCAGCATCCTGAAATATTTCACAAAGACATTGATTATCAGATACTCTGCTAAATAAATTTGGGGACCACTGGACTAATTGGATCTGGGTTCAAATAGTTATCTCTTCAGATCCCTCCTCATGTTCTGGCCCAGCCTAGCCAAAGACATGGGTGACACGGGCCATGTGTACTGCCTGCATGACACTTTCTTTCACCCGACTGCAGTGACTATCAGCAGCTTTCCTCCTGCGTGTGCATACCTCATCTTCTTGTTAGACTAGTCCAAAAGGCAAGAGAAGACTCTGCTTTAAATTTTCTTTAAGTATGGCCAACATAGATGGAGTTTTTGGTGGTTGATTGATTCATGAAGTTAGAATTGCTGCAGGCTGATTTAGAACCTAAAGCTGTTGGAGAAAGTAGAACCTTGGAACCAGAATGGACTTCCAGAGATGCCTTGACTTAAAAGATTACTGAAGGGCTCCACAGCCAAACACTCCACTGCACCTTATAACAGAAATAACAAGACCTGCTACTTCTGCTCACCCATGAGTCACCTCCACCCTGGCTGCTATTCTAGCTCTCCTGGCAGTCCTGCTAGCCTCTTGGAATTTTTTTTTTACTTAGTCCTTAATTCTTATGTATATCTTGCCGTAATATTGACTGTGATCATCAGATTTCTGCAGAGTAATGTCCAGGGCAATCGAAAAGGATTTTTTAGACTTTATAGCACTGTCCTAGTAATTATTTTCCCTTTTTATCAGAACAGTTAAGGTTATGAGAGCTACTCTTAAATAAGTATGGACTGCACATAGAGAGAGGGATCAACATGTTCAAATCCCTCTTTGAAGCTCCCTAAATAGATCAGGGAAACATACATCCCTTTGCAGCTCTCAAAGACAGAAGTGTGCTATAATAGAGTTGCACAGTGAACTGAGGTCACCACTGAAAAGTCTCCAGGAGAAGTCATAATTAAACTGCAGCTCTCAGGATGGTGATAGAACAGAGAAGTGGCCTTGACGGGATGGTGAGCTCTACATTCTCCATCTAAATTTGGCTACAGGCCTCGAGCACACTTCTGACTCAGCTCCCAGGCACCCAGTCACAATTGCCATCTTGATGACCCAGGACTACTTGGATTACTCCAAGCTGAGGCTGAAAGTAGTACAGGGAACATCTGTAAATTGTTAGGATATTATATTTCAAAAGAAATAAGGGGCCTGTAGAGCTGATTGCCAATCTGTTCCTTGGTGTTTTGAAGTTTTCTCTCCTTGCTATTAATTAATTAAGGTATGGAGTAGCCTAAAGGGTGGAAGCACCCATAATTTTGACAGGTAAAACAGGCAGCAATTTACCAACTTGATTGAGCAAATGTCTCGATTTTCCTAGTGAATTTTTTAAATTCTTCAAAAAATTCAAGGTAAAATATATTAAAGTTAATTGAAACTTGCATAAATAAATATCTTTATTTTTCTACTTTATCTTCTACAAAAATTTAAAAGAGGATCTTGGAATGAAAGAAAACTTGGGGTCCTTAGGAAATAGGCCACCTAACTCATGGAAGCCTTGTGTGTGGGGAACACCGGCTGGATTAGAACCTCCTGAAACAGCAGAAGCAGGAAAGAATCCTGTGTTGTGAGGATCATTGAGGCCTTTCATCCCAGGGCTGGAGCATCACCAGCTGGATTCTCTCTTATCTCATCTCTGCTTAGTGTTGTGTTTTTGTTGTTTGTTTGTTTTGACCACTGTTTTAGAAAGTTATTCCTCACACTGACCTAAACTCTGTCTCCCTATCACTCTGTTGCTTGCTCCTCATCTAACCCCCTTAAGGTCCCTTCTATTTAATAGTCTTTTAGGGACATTGCAGACACCACTTTCTCCCTCCTGCACTCCAGGACTCTCACCTTCTCTGGGCCAGGCATACCCAGTCTTCACAACTGTTCCCTGTAAGATCTTTCTTCACTCTCTGGCCTCCCTGCTTTAGACCAATTTCAGTTTGCCTAGAGATATGTTGTTCCTCCAATAGAAGGACTGTGATACTCCAGGCGAACTGGACACATCCCTTATTGTAAGGACTAGTATTCAACAGGTAGGAAGTCTAAACATGAATGTTTAAAAATGTCAAAAAGAATAGGATTTCACTGATCATTAGACACCTTTAGAATTTTTTTTCCAAGACCTTAAGATACAATACCAAAGAAGTAAAAGTGATGTATTGCAAATGGACTTGTACAGATGTAGACATATGTGTGCACTCAGGGTGGTCCACTTGATGGAGGGTCCTTATAAACCACATTAGGTTCAGAAGCTTCCAGAATGCCTTGAGTTCAATTTATGAGGTAGGCTTTCTTTGGGGGGTCTACCATACATAAATAACTATTGATTAGCTTCCTAGAGACAGGTTTTTAGTACAACTCTGAACAAGGGCATTAGAGAAATGCCCCCAACGGGGTCATTTTTGTTGACCTGGGACTGCATACAAATAGGAGTATTGAATGCTTAATGTCACATTTTATTGCTTGGTTCAGCTAATTTGTCTTGTGGGAAGCAAATGTTTTTGAAAGCATTCCAGTGCCTTTGTAGTGTTGAAGCTCATTACCTTGGATTTCATATGAGCCAAAAAATATACAACCAACTAAGTGCTCTGAACCCCAGCAAAATTTCATGACGAGGCAGAATAGGCAGAGGCAAAGCTGTATCATGTCATGGAAAAATAAGGTGAATTTAGTGAACGCCTTCTTAATAAAATGCAATATAATGAATTCGGGGGTTCCTTTGTTACCATTTTCTTTAAAGTGCTAAAGATGATTTAAGAAACAGATAAAAGAATAGACAGGGTATATCTTCTTTAGGGAAATTATATTACTTTTCTGTTCATCCTTATCTCTCAATCTGGGTGTATGAGCTTAGAAAAAGACTGTGTGCATTTTACCCAGGCACAGAAATTTTATAGACCAGGATACATTTTTCAGTTATCTACAGCAGAAGCCGCCCTGCGCCAGGTTCTTTCATATACAGAATTCAGTTCTAACCCTGGAAAAATCGTTTATCACTATTTTACAGATAAGGGAACTAAGGCCCCCATGTCACTTTTATGATTTTTTTAAAAGTGATTCACAAGAGCCAGAAGAATTTTATTGCTCCATCTGGTTCTCAAGATACCCACAATCTGATCCTAATTTACTTCGTTAGACCTTGTTTCCCACTCATATTTTTAAGGCCCTCTAAAGCTAACGTAATGGTCCGGTAACAATCGTCAAACAATTTGTGTATTCAAATTTCGCTCCCTCTGGAAGACTATCTTATCTGTTCTGCCTGTTGAAATTATCCAACTTTCAATCACCCGAATGACTCCTCCTGCAGCAAACACTCTGGACTGGTCCTGACATGAGAATGCCCTTTCTGCCCCCTTCATTCCTTATCCATAAATGCTGAGGGGATAGTGAAACATTTTACTACTAATGGGGGCGGGGGTGGAGATTCAATATATAACACAAACAGTTAAAATGTAAATAAGGTCTACCAAGTGTTATAAATTATGGTGCAAATTATACATTCAATAATTCTTATAATTTTCAAATCACTTATTGCTATTAAGACATTGCTGGCAGGAGCATTCTTTTGATACACGTGTCACTAGCTAAATAATGAGCCTGCCTACAACTTTATTTTGACAGGGAAATACATGCACATTTCCAATAACTTTTCATTAAAAAGTCCTTAGGTAACTCATTGCAATCAGTAACGAATTTCTTGCCCAGCCAGCGTGGCTCAGTGGTTGAGCATCGACCTATGCACCAGGAGATCACGGTTCCATTCCTGGTCAGGGCACATGCCCAGGTTGTGGCTAGATCCCCAGCAGGGGGCGTGGAGGAAACAGCTGATCAATGATTGTCATTATTGATGTTTCTATCTCTCTCTCCCTCTCCCTTCCTCTCTGAAGTCAATAAAAATATATTTTAAAATAAGTAAAGAATTTCTCTTAATTTCAGTTTTATTATTCATGGCACTAAGTCCTTTATCATCTTTAGCTGAACTATGTAATTAAATTACATTACTTTTAGTCCATATATGTCTGCTTGAGATAGTAACATAATAAATATCTCTATTATGAACTAAGTCATGAAAATCAGTTCTTAGCTTGTTATATTTATGAAGTTTGTTTTATTACGTTATGTTTGCCTTTACTCCACAGAGATTTATAAACTTTCTTTGGTCAAGTTTCAGGATACACATAAATTCAATATATTTTTTACATTTTGTCATCAAATCATGGTCACATTTTCACATATTAAACAGTTTAATAGCTATGTCTCTTAGAATGATACTTTTTTCCAAATATTTTATTCTTATTTCTAGTATCTTTTGCTTCTCTTAATGATTTACCTTGTCAGTTTCTCTAAATAATAATTAAAAGATTCATATTCTACAAAGCTAAAAATGTATTAAAATTAGGATTCAATGTATTGAATTGTCATTTTCTGATTATGTAATTTTTCTAATTTCAGAGTTTTTATTAGAACGACCAGTCAAGGCTTTTGTTCACCTCAAAGGCTTCTGCAGCTCCAGTATTTTAGTCTTCCTCTAAGACCCAAATATTCCTTCAGTAGTCATGATTTAATTCTCCGAATATCAGTCTCTTCTCTCTTTATTTTTTGCATAATAAGATTTAGAGAGCTGTGTATTTTACCTTCATCCAGGGAAATGACTTAGACAGTACCAAACTAGGATTTCCAGAACTATTTCTCAAATTCTGGATGACTTTCCAGCTCTTTTCTCTGGCCTTGGCACCACCTATACAGCCTAGCCCTTTGGTCTGTAGTTTCTTCATCAATGCATAGGGGAAAACACCCTCTCAGATATTGTAAAAAATACCCGAGATACAATTGTATGTAAAACCTGGCACATATGGCCTTGTCGTGAATCACACCATGATCATTATTATCTGTGATGTACAAATATTTATATACTCTAGCATCTTTGCTCCCTTACTTTGATAGTAGAAACTTCAAACTATGAGTTTCTGCAGACTGCCTATGCCATGAGTCCCATCTTCAAGACACAAAGTGAGCACATGACCCAGATCTAGATAGTAACAATGTTCCACCCCTTGGGCAACAGTGTTTAATCTGGGAAGGGGAATATGGCCAAGGTACAGAAATCCGAGTTTCCCCCTGATTCTCTTGAGTGGAGCAAATAGAGAAAATCCCTTTTCCTTTCTGATAAAGGAGCATCGTGGACGTGGAGACTGCGGACGTAGAGCTCATCTTGTCTCTACACCATTGGACACCAGAGAGAAGCAGTGGAGACAGTGTCCCTCAAAGGGTGAGTCCCCTACCCCAAGGTTTCCAGGTACTGCAACTCTTCCATTAATTTTGTGAGCCGTTATCTATTCTTACAATGAACATGTGTTAAAGCAAGTTTGAATGCACTTTTGGTCATTTGTACCCAAGAGCCTTTCTGATGAGGACATCAGTTTGCATAACGGAAGCAGCACCGTTATGAAAACCAGCAGAGAAGACCCGTTTCAAGTACTGGTGGTGGTGTCAGTGAGTTTTAGATGTAGAAATCTCTGTAACATGAGGAGCTACGGAGCCCAGGCTTTCCAGAGCAAAACAGTGTAGTTTTAAACAGGAAGGACAAAAGACAGAACACCGGTAGCTTCTTGAAACAGAAAAACACCCAGGTGCTCCCATCCAGGCATTCTGTAAAATGAACGAGTTGGGGTTGGGAGATCGCACCTGGCAGAAAGATAGAAGGAAGATGGCTGCTGGGCGGGGAATTTGTAAGCAGGACATCACACTACAACCTTCCTTAACCTCAGGTGTCACCTGTGAGGGGAAGATCTCTGAAGGAACTCTTGATTAAAGTCAGTCAATGTTACTTCCCTCTCAGTTATTTGGTTTTACACAAGGCACCTAAATCTTCTGGAACTCTCATCCATATCTGCTCAACTCAAAAGACCAATCTCTTGACCACTGCATGGAATGGAATGGGCCCTGTTAGATGTGAGGGAGGGATGTGCAGTCAGGCATTTCTCCATCACTTTGGCTGTAAGGAGACCAGATTTCCTAGTCTGGAATTATTGGGTGAGAAGCTACCCAGAGAAGGTCTAGCATGACTCTTTAGACTAGGCTTGTCTCATTTCAATTGATTATAGAAGGAGCCTCCATGCACTAAGTCATTCATAGTTCTGGGTGAAATGCTTTGGGGTTTTTTCATTGTTGTTGGTTTGAGGGTTTTTTTCCCCCATGTCCGTCTCCAAGGAGCAGGGAGCCTCCTGTTTCTGACATAGGTGTTGTGTAGACAGCGGAGCCATGTGATGTTAGAATAAGATGCGACTAAAAATTCCACCTTCCACACTATTTCACTATTTCACCTTCTGTCCTTAGACATCAAGGGGAATATGTCCCACACGTGGTTAGTGACAGAGTTGGGCTGTTAACTCAAGAGTCCTGATGACATCTTCTCCATTCCACCCCCCACCACACACCACACTGCCTAAGATTGTGCTTAATGGAGCTTTGTTCTACACTGAAGCCCATTTTGTGACTGGGTTAAGGTCCTGGTCATGTAGTGGCTTGAAGAAGGTAGGTTTACTGGGACCACTATGCTCAAGAGCAGAGTCCTAGTGGTGGTTAAGACTGCAGCTGCATGGACTGATGGAGGCACTATGCAGGGAAACCCAGGTCTGCAGGCACTGGGCTGGGTGTCATTCTAGACCATGGCAGGAATTAAAGACACAAAGCTCCTTCCAATGTTGAGTTTCTCATCTAAATTTTGCCTGAGGTTCTGTGCCGATATTCAATAGTTTAATGACATACCAGAGGTTAGCATGGACAGGTGAAACATGTACCTGTATGTATGTTGGTGAGGGGTGTTCAAGTAATTGGCAGATGCCTATGAAAGTGCTAGTTGGAAGGGTTTCAAGTTAAGGCAAGAGTGATACTTCTAGATCACATGCAAGAAAGCACCTTGGGATAGAAACAGAGGTGGAAAGGTAAGTGTGGAGTTCTGAAACACTCAGAGGAGAATGACAGGAGGGCACGGCAGCTGAGAAAAAATCCCACTGTTGCGCCCCAGGAGACCATGTGTTCAATCCTTGGCATTTTCATTGTAGGAAAGAAAGATAAGTGATAACTATATATTCCTTAAAGGAAAACATCTGGTTTTGAGTGTTGTTTTTAATATATATTTGTGGAAAATCATTTTTCTTTTGTGAAAAATGGGGTAATAATACTTGTTTTATAGGGTGGTGGGAGGAATCAATGAGGGAATATCAGTAAACCACCTTGGACAGTGCCTGTTACATGGTGGATACTCAGAAATATTGTTGTTGTTATTGTTAGTATTTTCATGGTAGAAACTTCTAGAGAATACTGCTTAAGACAAAGCATACCCTTAGGTGCAGGACCCAGCAATGGTGAGCCTGCCTGGTCTTCTCACTAGACCTGGACACTGCGGGCAGCAACCAGGCCTGACTTCTGCTGTTTGAACCCACCCAGGAATAGAGCTGATATCCTTCAACACAGACACAGGAGCAAGGCCAGCTCATGCCATGTGACTGCCTTGCCAGGCATTGCTGGTGACTTGTGTGTTCTTAAGGGGACAGGACTCATCACCAACACAGGGTTAAACCCTTCGTCCTTCTGAAAGCCACACTCTAGCCCAGGGGTGGGGCACCTTTTTTCTGTCAAGGGCCATTTGGATATTTATAACATCATTTGCGGGCCATACAAAATTATCAATGTATAAATTAGCGTGCTATATTTGGTCAGACATTGAATTAACCCACCCCTAATGCTTTGGCAGGGCCAGACCAAATAATTTCAAGGGTCTTATATAGCCTTGGGCCGAACGTTCCCCACCCCTGCAGCCTCATTGGCATCTCATATAGCTATCTGGCTGCATGCTTCTTTGGTTCTGTGCCTTCTAAACATGTACCCCATGATGGAGCACCCTTCTCCTGAGATTTCTGACTAGACCTCTTAAGTAAAATCTGATAAATGGCATTATTTACACAATGTTGTATGCATATGTGTCATGCACACGTGTGTTTCTGTGTATGCATGCATGTGTGTAAAACACTCTCTGATCTGCCTGGGATGGTTCCAGAGACTTTGCTGGGCAAGCCAGTGGCTGGTTCTGAAAACTTCCATGTGTTCCTGGTCTGTCGGGGAGGAGGGAGGTCCTGGTGAACAACCCCCATCTCCAGACTCAGTATCAGCCATGGTACCCTCTGGAGAAGCAAACTGAGTGGAAAGTTAAATCACTTCCACATACGCAGAAGCACCATTGCACTGAACACTAATATGAATAAAATAAATGTATAAAGATTTGAAGCATATTATCCCGTTTAGACCAAACTGTAGCTATTATCAGGCACATAGGCCAGGGGTTTTGAAAGTTGTTATTCTTGAGAAACATGATTGATTTTGGACGTTTTTTTCTTTAACTTCAATGTCATGAACCAGACATCCATAATTATATTATTTGTCTTATACAAATGAAAAAGAATAAATTAAAACTGGACGTGTTGCAACAGGACTGTTGACATTATATACAAAGCCTGCTTATTGTCATAAGATACTCTTAACCTTCAAGCCAAAATCTTTCAAAACTATTAGTGTTAAATCTCGCAGCTGTTGTCAGAGTCCTCCTGTTCTCTGTTTTATGCATTGTGCTTTATTTGAAATGTTTGTTATATTTGTGTATATAACTTGCTGTGAGCTGTTCCTTGAAAGCTCCAAGGATTAAACATGAAGGTTGAGCCAGTTCAAAAGGAACAAAGTTAAGAAAATTAAAGAAAACTTGCTAAAATGAATGTTTAAACCATTAAAATATTTAGCAAGGTTTGCCTGGAGCTGTTTCCTTTATATAAAACATGATGCATTTCTCTTCTCTTTCATTCTTTTTTCTTTAAAACAAATGAGGTTAAGGAAAACATACTTCTGCTCTGAAGTTTTTTTTTTCTTTAAAGCATTAGAAACTTAATATCTAAATATTTTATGCTAATAGATATGCTTGATTGGGGCAGAGCTATCTCAAGCATCCCAAGCATTTGGGTGGGTGGTTTATGGGTATATTTGATAGGTAAAAGAGATGCAGAGACCGAAGGATCATCCTCTTTGAACTTGGATCAGCTTATGCCTTTACTAAGTCACTAGGAATTAAATGTACGGCAACAGAAGATATAGTTCTTGGATATCTACAAAAAGCAAAAGAAAGGATAAACTTTGCAGAACGCTATGTAGATTTGTCAGGCATTCTGTTTATTTATTCAGTACCTAAAGCAGAGTGTTTAATTGATATCCTTTCCAGGTCCCTCTGCCATCCCATTTGGAGTTTCCTCCCTGTCCACCCTGTTCTGAAATGCCAGGTCTTTGACTTGTCCAGGCATCCATCCATCCATCCATCCACCCATCCATTATCCCTTTGGGAGAAGTGTGGTGTGATGGAAAAAGAACCAGCTCCAAGTCAAACCATCCTGTTTCCAAATGACATGTCCTAGCTGGGTGACATGCACACTTACTCACCCTCTCTGAGCCTTGGTTCCCTCTTCTGTAAAATAGGAATGATGCAACATCCACTTCATTAGGGCATTGTCAAAATTATAGAATATAATTCATTTAAAGTGTTGTTGTTTTTCAGTAACTGGCTCAAGAAATGTTAGGAGAAAATATTAATCAACAAAATATTGAGGATGTGCTTACTGAAGTTGGTTACTTCCTCCATCTCCTCAGGTTTACAAAGCCTAAACTGGAATAGGAATCTGTGAGTTATACTTTTGTAGGATCACCAACCAGTTTGCCTAAGGCAGAGGGTCACAAACTTTCTTGAATCACAGTGCCCTTAGTGACTCAATAATTTTTTTCAGGATATCCTTAGACTAAAATAAATGCCCAATATTCCATTTGGTAAGTAGTTAGGGCCAAACGACTTGATATACATTTATGCTCTAACAATTTACTAGCTATTTTTGTGTGTGTGTATATATATATATATATATATATATATATATATATATGGATATGTCAAAATTGGTTTACAGTTGTGAGTACATAAAAAAAGTTTATTATATCATTATTTATTAATTATTATATTACTAGAAGCCCAATGCACGAAATTCATGCAAGGGGCTCGGCCCTCGCAGCCCTGGCTTTGTCTGGAAGGTTGTCCAGAAGGTCATCCTGATGGTCATTTCGCTATTCTGCTGTCTGGTCTAATTAGCACATTATGCTTTTATTATTATAGATTTTCCATATAAACAACTATATATATGTGTGTGTGTGTGTGTGTGTGTGTGTGTGTGTGTGTGTATAATCATATACTATGTATAATATCTATGTGTTAATATCTATTACACACTAGAGGCCCGGTGCATGAAATTCATGCACAGATAGAGTCCCTAGGCCTGGCCAGCGATCAGGGCCTATCAGAGCCTTCCGGCTGCTGGCTGGGGCTTCCTTCACTCCATGCTGCCCCCTGGTGGTCAGTGCATGTCATAGCGCATGGTTGAACTCCCGTTTGATAGAACTCCCAAGGAGACAATTTGCATATTAGCCTTTTATTATATAGGATGCTTTAAGGGAAAGAAAATAGATTTATTTCATTCTTTAGAAAACGCAATTACTCACAAATAGGATATTGTGCTTGTTGTGTCCTCTACAATGTCTCAAAACTTGGAATCTGACTGGATGCCTCCACCCTCCTTTCCTGCTTCACATTGATTTTTAGGCAATGCTTGCTTTTTATCCACAACCACCAAAAACCTAGCTTTGCAAAAAATATGACAGTATTGAAAGGAGTGTGATACTGTTCCCCACCTCAAGCCCGTAGCTCTCATGATGTGTGACAGATGTCCAGTGGCACTTCCCTGGAAATTAATTCTTTCATTAAAAGCCTGTCAAGCCTGGCGCCCTGTGCATCCACTATGGCCTCCTGGAGCACCTCAGTATGTGGTTTGGGACCTGTGGGACTAGAATATCCTCCGAGGGAGTTTGTCTTATTTCTGGAAAAAAAAAATGACCTTGCTTCTAGCCCCAAATGTGGATTTCATGAGGAGGAGAGAGGTACCTGAGAAGATACTGAAATAGTAAAGGCCAAGCTTCTGCAGGTTTGCATCCTCCCAGCAGCTCAGGGTACAAGCTGTGTATCCCAGTCCTTTGACCAAAGTGCTCAAAACAGAGGTAAAATGGGGCATAAGGAAATACAGGAGCTAAAGAAATACAACTACCTCCAACCTGCCTCTAAGGGCGAGAGACTTGTGTCACAGCTAAGTGGCCTTCCTACAGAGTGACCAATTAGTTCACCTGACTTCTGAATTTTCATAACATTTATCGCTATTCGTATGTAGAACCATAGATTGCCTTCCACAGTCAGCACCAAATAGCTACTTGCGCAGGGCTTGGCATGATGCTAACTGTGTGTGAGCTTCCTGTGTCCAGGCTTCACTGAGCACATCTTCGAGGTCTATGCTGTCCCCTCCACACCCAGCTTGCCCGTCTCAGGCCCACCCGTGAGCTATGGCTCAGTGTCTCCGCACAATGTCATTTCAGTCAGCGACTCTCAGAGGTGCCCTGGGCTGGGTCTGTTTATTCTCACACAATTGAACATACATTTTTGTGTTTCAGTTTAGAAACTTCCAGATGCCTGGAACTGGGTTATGTGCTTTGGGTGCGAAAAGGAAAGTCTCTTGCCCTCAGAGGAAAAAATAATTACATTTCTGTTTCACTGCTCCTTGGGCGAAAGTCTAATTTTCTTAAACAAATACAAACATTGTGTTGTATTTTGACGCTCTCAGACCTTTAAGGCATGATGCTGGTCTGTGGGTAGACTGAGGGAGAGGCGTTGGAGAGGAGACCTTCTGGGGAAGCTGGCTTCTCCTCCACCCCTGACCTGGGACATGACACAGTGGCGATGGAAGACATGGCACAGGCAGCCACATTCCTCCCTATCTGCCAGTTTAACCCCTTCAGACTTGCCAAGAAGAAGCGAGCTCCTGGCTTCTCCGAGCCTTGATTTAGCTTCTGACTTGCCAAGGAGACCAGTCGTAAATTCCTTGTCTTGCTGGTGAAAGGCTGAAGAGCCCTCCCTGACTCAACTGGGCCAGAATCATTTCCCTGAGCGTCCAAGTCAACAGTGTCTGTTTTATACTTATTTAAACTATCAGAGAGAACAGACTGACAGTTGTCAGATGGGAGGGAGGTTATGGGGTTGGGTGAAAAAGGTGAAGGGATTAAGCAAAAAACACAAACAAACAAGCAAAACACCTTATAGGCACAGAGAACAGTATGGGGATTACCAGAGGGGAAGGGGGGTGGGCAGAGATAGCAGAAGGTAAAGGGGAAAAATGGTGATGGAATATATCCCACATTTTTTTTCTTAAAACATTTTTGTAAAACTTATATAGAAGTTCCCTCTTATCCATAGGGGGTACATTCCAAGGCCCCCAGTAGATATCTGAAACCTTAAATAGTACCAAACTCTACTTGCTCGTTTCTTCTTGGCATCTGAGGGGGTTAAACTGGCAGATAGGGATGAATGTGGCTGCCGGTGCCATGTCTTCCATCGCCACTGTGTCATGTCCCAGGTCAGGGGTGGAGGAGAAGCCAGCTTCCCCAGAAGGTCTCCTCTCCAATGCCTCTCCCTCTCAGTCTACCCACAGACCAGCATCACTGTTTATTCCTACACATTTGCACCAATGATAAAGTTTAATTTATAAATTAGACACAGTCAGAGATTAACAGCAATAATTAATAATAAAATAGAACAATGATGGCAATATAGTGTAATGAAAGTTACATGAATGTAGCTTCTCTCCCTCTCTCAAAACATCTTATTGTACTTTATTCATATTTTCATGTAAAGAAAGTACTTTATGGCTCTTCTTTACCATCTCTGAATTGCCAGCATCACGATTCTTGTGCTTTGGGACCATTGTTAATGAAAATGAGACTTAATTGAACACAAGAGACCATGACAGTCTATCTGACAACCCAGATGGCGGCTAACTGACTAACAGGCTGGTAGATTATACAGTGTGGATGCATTGGACAGAGGGATCATTCATGGTTCAGGCAGGATGGAGCAGAAAGGTTTAAGGTTTTATTATGCTACTCAGGATAGTGAGCAATTTAAAACTTATAAATTGTTTATCTGTGGAATTTTTCATTTAATATTTTTGTGCTGCTGTTAACTATAGGTAACAACCTGAGGAAAGTGAAACTGTGGATAAGCATGGGCTCCTGTAGTAGGTGAAATTCTTCCTAGATTTTGGTAATTGGATAAACATCAGGTTTAGTTGTCGAAGTGGATGTGGGGGTTAAAGTTATTGGGGATGGCATATCCAACTTATGGCTGGCAGGCAATGAGAATTAAGTGAGATTCAGGGACTGTTAACCAGATGTCATTTAAAAACAAACTTTCATATAATTCTTTAGTAAGAGTTCATCTATTTAAAAGCAGATAATGGGACATATTCCAAGCAATTTGATTCATATATCATAAGAGTCTGAAAATTACTGGGGATGGTACCTAAAGCTTACAAATGGGAGAAAGTTAGGTTATGTGACTACCTGAAGGATTCAGGCTGCTCTTAAGCCTTTCTCTTTTATTTTTTATTATTTTATCTTTATTGCTGAAAGTATTTACAGATGTACCTCTCCTCCCCATGCCCCCATTAACCCCCTCCTCCCGTCCTCCCCACACCAGGACTACTGCACTATTGTCTGCCCATGGGTTATGCACATATGCATATAAGTTCTTTGGTTTAATTTCTTCCTACCCTGCTCCCTCCTTCCCTCTGAGATTCTTCAGTCTTTTCCATGTCTCTGGATCTAACTTGTTTATCAGTTTTTGTTCATTAGATTCCACTATAAGTGAGATCGTGTGATACTTGTTTTTCTCTGACTATTTGGCTTAGCATAATATTCTCCATGCCCTCACTTAATCATCCATTTGGCTGCATTTCTAGACAAATATTGACATAAGAAATGAATTTGAACCCTAATGCTTTGTATATATAATATGATGTATGTATTTTAACACTTTCCCATCTATATTACCTTGTTATTTTATAGATAAAAAAATATTGTGAAAGGATTGGCGACTAAGTGGATTATTGTGAAAGGATTGGCGACTAAGTGGATTATGGTTGCACCATTTATCAATTCATTATCTAGATCACTCATGACTCTGTTTCAGATCCTGTGCTAGGTTTGAGGATGAATAAAAGTAGTGGTATGCTAGTAAACATTTAACAAAATGCTGTTGGTAGGAAATGTTTAACAAAATGCTCTTGAAGGTACTGGCCAATTTCTGTGGTGTAAATGATCCCACCATGGCTGATTTTTTACCAGTCATGTGAAATCACTGAACTCAGGGGTGGGGAAAGATATGTATAATAGGCTCTTACAAGTGGTATGGCTGGCTCTAGCACACCACTAGACAGCTGTCTTAGTCTGTTCAGGCTGCTATAAAAAAATTATTATAGATTGGGTGGCCTATAAACAACAGAACTATATTTCTTACCGTTCTGAAAGCTGAGAAGTCCAAGATCAAGGTGCTGGCAGATTCAGTGTCTGGTAAGGGCCCACTTCCTAGTTCATAGATAGCCACCTTCTTACTATCTCATCACAGAGTGGAAAGGGTAAGGGCAGGGCTCTTAGCTCTCTTATGTGGGACTGATCCTATCCATGAGGGCTCTATCCTCATGACCTAATCATCCCCAAAGGCCTCCCTTCCAGATACATCATAGTGGGCATTAGGATTTAACATGTTTTTTGGGGGGGAAGAAGGGTAAACATTCAGTCTATAGCAACAAGGTATAGAAGACAGTTCCTGTATTTAAGTTGCTAGTATTAGGCCAGGAAAAGAATTGTAAATAAATTACAATGTGAAATTTTATGAATGATGTGATAAAGAGCTAGAATGAGGGTACTAATTTTCCCAGAATGATTATCAAGTAGACTTTGCAGAGAAGGTGGTGTCGGAATTGAGCCTAAAAGAATGAGTACTGTTTGTCATGTGAAGTAAGGGCTTCACAGGCTGGGGAAAGCCATGGCCCAGGGCATGCAAGTATCCATGAGCATGGTGTGTGCCAGGAACTGTGCGTAGCTTGTTAAGACATTAAGTAGATGTGATCTGAGAGAGTCTCAGGAGATAAGAAATAAGATCACCAATGATATTTTAAATTGTGTTAAGAAGCCTGGAACTACATAGCAGCACAATTCACCATAGCTAAGATCTGGAAACAGCCTAAGTGCCCATCAGTAGATGAATGGATTAGAAAACTGTGGTACATCTACACAATGGAATACTATGCTGCTGTAAAAAAGAAGGAACTCTTACCATTTGCAACAGCATGGATGGAACTGGAGAGCATTATGCTAAGTGAAACAAGCCAGTCAATGAAGGAAAAATACCACATGATCTCACTCATTCATGGATAACAAAGACCATTACAAACTTTTGAACAATAATAGATACAGAGGCAGAGCTGCCTCAAACTGATTGTCAAACTGCAGTGGGAAGGCCAGGGAGGGTTGGGGGACAGGAGGGAGGGGAGTAAGAGATCAACCGAAGGACTTGTATGCATCCATATAAGCATAACTAATGGACATAAGACACTGGGGGGTAAGGGAGGGCAGGGGTTTGTCAAGGGCGGGGGGTGGGGGGGGAAGGACACTTATGTAATACCCTTTGTAATACTTTTAGCGAAAAATAAAAAAAAAAGAAGCCTGGAACTTGTATTATTATGAACAACCTGAAAGTGGGGTTTCAGAACTTTTTCCAGATTTATTAAAGTACAATTGACCAATAGGAATTGCATATTTAAGGTATACAGCTTCATGTTTTCATATATGTATATATTGTAGAATCATCACCAGAATCAAGCTAATTAATATGTCCATCGCCTCACATAGTTACCATTCCTATTCTTTCTCTCTTTTTTGTGGTGAGGATACCTAAGATCTACCCTTTAGACAAATTTCAAGTATCCGGTGCAGTATTGTTAACTATAGTCTTCATATTATGTATTAGATCTTCAGAATTCACTCATCTTTCATAACTAACACTAGATTAAAAAAATTATATGCAGCACATTGTCTCGAGAAGTGATGAATAGATTTAAAGGTGACACAACTTAATGTGATAAGACAGAAGGATGCCACAGGAATTCAGCTGAGAACAAAAAGGACTAGGTATGAAGAAGAGAGAAGGGTTTGACCATCAGCCTGTAGAATCAACTGGGCAGACTGACGTAAGGAAGACTTGAACACATTCCTCCGGGTCCATCTCATTAATCCCTCCTCTCACTTAATGTACTGCCTTCTACCTACAGTAGCCACTTCCGGGGCGACTGACCACTAGACAACCCTTCCCAGCCTCAGGTCACCCCCGGTTGGGGACCTGGTGAGCAGCCCCCACCCCCAGCAGCCCCTATCTGTGTTCGTGCTGCAGAGATGGTTGGCTCCCAGCTCGGAAAGGCCACGCTGAGCCGGGGCCACACTCCAGAGCACATGTGGTTGCTATTTCATTTCTGCTTTATCATTTTTCATTCTGACATGAAAGCTCCTCTGCAGCAGGGTGAGAGCGCTGTGCATTGTAAGGCGTAATGTGAACCGAGGGCTCCTGCTTCGTGCCAGAGGAAACGTGATTCAGAAACAATTTGAGGGCAACTGCAAGGTGATGTGGCCCAGAGAACCAGAAGCTATTGAAACTTTAAACATCATTTCTGGACAGTATAATATGTTCTGCAGGGCAGCTTGAGAAAACAGGAAAACCCTCCCTGGCCAATCCTTGGAGAATTATGAGTCTTTAAATATCATCTGGATCAAATGTTTCTTAAAGAGCCCACGCAAGACCACAGTGTTGAGCTGGATGCACCCTCATCCCATGAGCCCTCCCCGCCCTCCCCATAAAGCTGGGGCCACGGAGGGGATGGACTGGCCCAGGTCTCACACGCCCTGGCTGCAGCAAGGGCCGCCTGACCTTCCCCACTCCATAGCAGGCTCTCTCTGCCAATGGCCAGCTCAGCTCAGGCCAATCTCTTCTTTGTAAACTTGAGCATTGAAAGGTGAATTTTCAAAGGGACAAACCTTCAAGATCTTTTAAAAAGAGAAAATTACCGCCTTATTCACCCTTGCACAGTCCAGTTCAGTTTTGTGACTTTTGCATGTATTTCTCCCACTAGGTGGTGTGTTACTTGAAGGTGCCTAAGCAGGGTGTTTGGGACAGAGCTGGTGCTCAATAAATGTGGAAGGAAGAGGGGGAGGGAGAGTATGAGGAACATCGGGGAAAGATACTTTTCACTTTTAAAGAAGGTAATTTGGCAAATAGATGTGGTCAGAGATATAAATAAGGGCCAATTCTATTTATGGATAGTTTCTTTTATTTAACATCTCAAATTCTGCTCAGCAGTTCATCACTGAGAAACTGTTTTGTCTATGCACTGTTAACAATTAATATCAAAATAGATCACGGTTATTGGTAAATTCAGGCTTCAAATATCAATGATTCTAACCAAATGCAATCGCTACTCTATGGTGGGACTGAGAGCACCCCTCCCTTATTTTTTCTGCTTGTTAATCATGACATCCAATTGTCCTGACTGTGATGGAATGGGCACATGACCTATTGTGATATGGGAAATGAATTTTTGTAAAGAACAGCTCATTCTGTTGTTTTTCACTAAATTTTTAACATTTTAGGACAGTTTTTAGATTTAATGAAAGTTTGAAAGATAGTACCAGACTTATTTCTGTTTCATATTTTGATGACATTGTATATTTTTTCTTTTTGTACATAGAAATACAATTAATTTTTGAATATTGATCTTGTATTCTGCAACTTTATTAGCTCGCTCATTCTAGTAGCTTTTTTTGGTATAGTCAATCAAATGCTCTACATAGATCAGCGGTTCTCAACCCCTTTGGAGGTCGAACGACCCTTTCACAGGGGTCACCTAAGACCATCCTGCATATCAGATATTTACATTATAATTCATAACAGTAGCAACATTACAGTTATGAAGTAGCAATGGAAATAATTTTATGATTGGGTCACAACATGAGGAACTGTATTTAAAGGGCCAGAAGGTTGAGAACCACTGACATAGATAGTTACAATGTCAATGAATAAGTACAGCTTTACTTATTTTCTGATCTGGATGGCTTTTATTTATTTTCCTGGATAAAATTTTTAGCACAATGTTGGATGTAAGTTATGAATAGCACTGAGGGCTATCTCAAGGATCTCATCCTAAAGACAGGCTTCTGTATTTGTCAATAATATGTGCATAATTTAAATACTTGCTTCTGAGTCAGGTGTTCTGTTAGGCAGCCTATGCATAGTATGACACTTGATCTTCAAAACAGCTACACAGGAGACACTTTTCACAATGTCTACCATTTAGCACAGTGCCCGAAGCCAATTGGGTACTCCAACAGCATTTGATTCAGAGATGAGTTAATATTTGTGTTACTATCTCTATTTCCCATATGAGAAAGTAGGTCATTAGAGAGGTTAAGTAGCAGATGCAATAGCAGTGGTGAAACCAGGAGGCAAATGAACTCTCTGAATTCAAACCTTGTGATGGACAGCCTTGTGTCAATTCCACTTCCATCACCTGGATAACTCTGTTGCTGGTTGTCCATTGCCCATCGCTCTATGCTCTCAATAATGAAACCATAACCCTACAAGATTAATATAGAAGCCACTATTTGCACTCTTTTTGTTTTTTAGCTATAGGTGTGTTCATATTGCAGCCAACAAGTTTATGTTATAGGAGGATTTATATCCAATGAGTGTATATTTGTATGAGTATGCTTAGATTTTCATTTATCCTCTGAAAGACTAGGTAAGTGTTCCTTGAAGGCTACTCAGTTACCAACAGAAGGCTGAGACTAGGGGCAAGAGGGTGGTATCTATGGCTCTGCCCCTACTTCAATCAATGCAACATTTATATCTGCCTCATGTATTGAAACAGTACTTCAGATTTTACTTCCAAGGTGATAGGTAGATGGATATGCAGATACATGATAGATAAGTAGATGGATAGATAACAACAACAATTAAACATCTATAAGTATAACTACAGATTTAACATTTTAGGAATTCTTCAAAACAAAATGTAAAAATGTGGAATGAAGTCATTCTACAGCTGACTCAGTAAAAATAAAACCAATGTTGTGTGCAAATAATTATTAATTGAATGCCTCTTTCAAAAAATATTTGTAACAAACCCTACCCAACCAAGGTCGCTTCCCTTCCATCAGGGAATGGCTACCTTAAATACATTGCCCATGCTGATACACACTTGTCAAGCATGTCTCTCAGTGTCTGAAGGACTGGCAGAAAATGCATGAGTTGAGGTCAGGTTTATACTTCTGCTGTCAACAGTCAGCAAATTGTTGAGACTGAATTATTCTCATTGCTGGTTATTAAACCATTAAGTGTCAAAAGTTATTCATCCTGACAGTGCCCAGTGCAATTCAATTTCATTTTTTCAAATGATGAATAAAATGTCTTGAAACCACAAGGTCTTAATAAAACTAACAAATTATCATGCTTCTAAAAGAAACTCACAGCAGAGTCATAATTTATCACTTTAAGAATAATTGTTTGTTTACAGATACCAAACTTCTATGCTAACTCAGTGGGAAAGGACAATCTTTTCCACAACTGATGCTAAGAAAACTGGATAGCCACATGCAAAAAAAAAAAAAAATGAAGTTATATATACCTTACCCTACATTATATGCTAACATTAATTTAAAAATTGATCAAGATCTAATCATAAAAACTAAAATTCTTTGGGGAATGTATCGGGGAAAACCTTCATGACGTTGACATGCATTCTTACTGACATTGTTTTAACTGTCTCAAGTACATCAGTGAGGAAACAGAGAAATACACTGAAGTTCACCCTGCCTCATGGTTAGGTATATGGGTTAAATTGCTTTCAGCTGCAAGTTTCAGAAATGCCCCCCCAACTCTAATTACCTTAAATAATAAGGAAATGTATTATTTCTCATGAGAAGAAATCCAGAATAATACAGTGGGTACATTATCTCACTCACCACAGAGCCTTTCTCAACCGGATCTCCAGAGAATTTACCTCCGATGCCCTAAGTCATCTATTGAATATAATGAGTTAGCCTTTCTCCTATGCCTCTAGAACAGTACTATTACAACCACCCTTGAGAGAATTAAGAAAATAGCCACATATATCATTTTCTTCATCCGCTGGTTCCAAAGAAGAGCCCCAATTGAGGAAGGCAGAATAGTTTGGCTTCCCCCACCCCCAAATGACTTCCTTTGTGATTCTAAGACACACCAGCAGTTCCTGACATCACATTCAAGCATGACAACTTTTTTGTGGGGAGGGAGAGAATACTTTTTCCTTTCGCCATTTCTTAGAAGTAAGGAAACAAGAAGCCCCCAACACACTTTCCTCCACATCTTACTGGTCCAATGGGAAATTCATTGAATCCAAAATAGGTGGTGCCGATACTGTTCTAAGAATGGTATAGAATACAGACCAGTGCTAGGAAATGAAACATGTGCCACAACTACTATTTTCGATTATATGAGTGATAAACACGCATCTGAATCCAGAGTCTAGAATTCATTATGAGATGATACAATTTGTGGATATATTATTTTTTTCTAATATGCAGTTGTTTTGCAGCTTGATATGATATAAACCAAAGACTTCACTATATTGAAAGGCTTAAGCACAGCTAAAAAATTATTCCAGAGTTTATGATTAGAAGTTATCTCTTAAAACCAAGAAACCTTTTGTTTTATTTTAAATCTTATCTGTATATATTTTATATATGCTTAAACGTCAACTGCATTGAGTAAATTGCAAACCTGGAAATGAAAGTGAGAGATTTAAAAAAAAAATAAGAGAAGTCATCTTTAAAAGTTAGCAACAGTGACTTAATTCTATGTACTTTATGAAGCCATTAGAGGATATTACTAGACATTCATGTTTGCTGATTTCCATTTATGTATGGTTTATATGTATTCATCTCTCCACTTAGTCTACCAACATCTTAAGTAGAATTAAGGTGCAGATAAGAGAACCTCCTCAGCCTCATATAAAGAGAAGGGGATTCATTGCAGAATATCATCTGGATTATAGGATTCTTTGGAGGATTGAAGAGAAAGACTTGAGCTAGAGCAGAACCAAGCCAATTCAGAGTCTCTTACTATCAGAAAGCCACTTATTGAATTGAGAAATCGCTACTACTACTGCCAAACCCAGAATAGGCAAAATGGACTCTACATATGGACTTTTTTAATGTTACATTGTTTTGCCTGCCTTAATGTCCAGAGATGAATGCACAATCCCATCCCTCTATTTCTAAACTGTAACTGTTACAAATCAAAGGGTGACCTAGTCCCAGTTTTTTCCTTGGACTTCCATTAATTCAGCATCTCCCAATACATCCCATTTTAGAATCAGATTCAAAATGATCTTTTATAGAATCCTCTCCTTCAAGACTAGTTTGAACTTAACATCCCCTGGTTTTACTCAACCCCATGTGACTTTCTCTTAAGGGCATGAGATTTCTTGCTCTCTGAGTGTGTATCATTCCATAATCCTTATCACCTCCCCTCCACCCTCCCGCTTAACAGGATTGCAGAGGGGGAGGGGAGGAAAGGGCAGTGCTTTCTCTGCATGCTCTTTGCAGCTCTCCATTTTCTTGTCTTTCTATAAACATGACTAAAGGGAAGCTAATAAACTACAGGGTGTTTCTCTTTACAAAAAGCATGGCATTTTTAAAAATATATTTTTATTGATTTCAGAGAGGAAGGGAGAGAGAGAGAGAGAGAGAGAGAGAGAGAGAGAGAGAGAGAGAAATAGAAACATCAATGATGAGAGAGAATCATTGATTGGCTGCCTCCTGCATGCCCCACACTGGGGATTGAGCCCGTAAACCAGGCATGTGCCCTGACCGGGAATTGAATTATGACCTCCTGGTTCATAGGTTGACACTCAACCACTGAGCCATGTCAGCCTGGCAAGCATGGCATTTTCATTGAGCCTCTTTCCATGTAGAAGGTGGCAATTTTCTAGCCTTCTAAAGACAGGGTGAAACATCTCCAACTTCCAACTGCTTCTGATGGGCTATGGCTGATAGGACATTTTAAAACATAACACTTTAACAGCCAAGGCTGTCCCTAGAAATACAAATATGCTGTTGCCTGTCTCCTGAAAACATGGTATAATGCAACAACATGTATCACTAATAAGTTTTTTAAAGACAGATATGTAAGGATTCTCTCCCGAATAAGGAATCTGCTACTGCCGACTGTGGGCAGACCTTGTTCTGGAGATGCCGTGATTATTAAAGTATTATGTTGACAAACGCTGAGAGACTTGCACAGTTTAGGGCTAGCGAAGTTCAGAGGGCTGGGGATTAGGAGGTATTCTGAGATTTAGCCTGTATTACTACTGCCCTAATGTTTAAGATTGCTTTACAGCAGTAAGCATCTAGGAAGCCAACTGGATTTACTGACCAGATAAAAAAAATAACTTGTTTTATCATTTCTGTGCAACTGAATACTTTTGGTATGCCTGACCAGCCTTGAAATGTGTGCTTTTAAATACTCAACTCAGCTTTGTGGTACTTTTGTATTAAATTTGTACTCATATATATGGATAAGGGAGTATAGAGGAAAAAAGTTTTTTTTCTTGTTCGTGTCATAGATTAACACAAACAACAGACGTCCTCTCTCTTTTGAAACATCAGGGTTTAGAGAACATGTTTCTCACATACCCTTCTTAAAAAATGACACAAAGGTCATTAAAATTGAATTCGAGATTGGAGATGATATAGTATTGATGTACTGATATTACATCACTACCACATGGGATTGTTTTAAGGACAGCATAATATGTGTAAATAACATTATCTGTTAAACGTTAGCAATTCTTTTCACTTTTAGTAAGTGTGCTAATGAACCTTAGCATCACAAACTAGTGTAATTACACTCTATTCAGCTTCAGCTATAACTACTATATAGTGTGGATGACTCATGAAGCCCTTGACCATGCCCTGGGCGGGAGTGGGAGCCAAAGCTTTTGGGCTGCATGAGCATCAGGTTTATGGTAGCTATTCAGTAGGAAACTTTATTTGTTTGTTTTGGAGAATATCTGAAGGGAGTCCAGCCCACGCTGGTGGGAGGCTGGATGGGGCAGGGTGTACTCACTACCCACAGACCACACACTGGAAGTGGGTGCTTGGGAACTTCACGTTGC
>NW_005871142.1:4006075-4042067 GCF_000147115.1 Myotis lucifugus | reverse complement strand
GAGGAAGGAAGGAAGGAAGGAAGGAAGGAAGGAAGGAAGGAAGGAAGGAAGGAAGGAAGGAAGGAAGGAGTAGGTAGTTATAATGGGATATCATTAGGCCTTAAAACGGAAGGAAATCCTGTCTTGTGACAACGCGATTGAACCTGGAGGACATGCTAAATGAAATAAACCAGTCACAGAAGGACAAATACTGTATAATTCCATTTCTGTGAGGTATCTAAAATCATCATATTCGTAGAAGCAGAGAGTACAATAGTGGCAGCCAGGGCCTGGGAGGTGGGGGGAATGAGGGTTGCTGCTCCGTGGTATAATGTTTCAGTTATGTTAGATGAATAAGTTCCAGAGATCTACTGTACAACATAGTCCCTGTAGTTAAAAACATGCCATCACACAGTATTGTGAACTTCAAGGTCAGGTCCTTTAAGAGCAAATCCCGTTGAATTTCACGGTGCATTTGAACGCTTGTTCAAAGGAGAAGTCGGCTGAAAAGGGAAGCGGGGGAAAGAGCCTCGGGAAAAGACCAGGCACTGTCTTTAAGATGGAGAGTATCTGGAAACAGCCTCCAGCCAAGGTCAGGGTCAAGAGTAATAGAATCCTGGCAAAACGCGCTAGTTTATCTTCCCCCAGCGAGCGGCTGCCAAACCATATACACAGTGTCGCACAGCGCCCGCCGGAGAGCGTCTGATGCATCTCCAGAGTATTTACGAGGACTTCTGTTTTGAAGATAGTTTCTTAGGTAACAGAGTACAAACATGTATGGATGAGCTCTCATTTATCAGTGCCGGGGCTTCCTGTAAAAATTAAACAGCAAGGATTTCAATATTTTTTTTCTCCTGAGCACAGCACGTTCTTCAAAGGGACGCATGGGGTGGGGGCCCTTTGAAGATGGTGTGTGCCAGACCCACTCAGCAGAAGGCCGGGCATCTGTGTGAGTGGCTCAGAAGTCCTGGCCCCAGGCCTCCAGTTCCTGCTCTCAGAGAGGAGACACCACAGCAGCCACAGGCCCGAGGGAAGCTTTTCGCTATGGTGTGCGGAGCCCCGGGGCTGGGGGTGAGCACCGTCTTACTTTGCTTATTCCAATTGCCTTCCTAGGTCCCTGTGCTTCTCGAAATTCATTCAGCTGCTCTCATGGTTGGAAGCGGTTAGGCTAGAAATTCTTTGCTGTGTAAAACACTCTCTTTAGTTCTGTAACATGAGCTGGTCCCATGTTTCCCAGGAATGATTTCTGTCAGCTGGAAATGGCCAGGAAATTGCCTAGGAACCCAGGAACATTCTACAGGGGAGCGACCCAGCGCCTAGGCCCTAGGGGGACCCTGACATGGGCATACAGGAGGCAGAGCCAGGATGGGCCAAAGGAAACACTCTCTGAGAGGCTTAAAGTCATGATTTAATAGAATAAAATATGTTCTCTCCTACTGAGATGCCCCCCAATAGTCTGTTTTAGTACTTAAGTAATACATCTTTAATTGATAACATGGTATTGGAGTAGAAAGCTTTCACTTTATCAAGATACAAAAATCCAATCTAAATCAAAATTTGAGATAAGTTACATTTTAGACGGTAACTTTTCAAGTTTTTTTTTTCTTTAAAGAAATATGTGTTCTAGACAAAGAAATGGAGAATATATAAATAATATTAAAAAGCCACTCATAATCCCAGCACCCCGAAATGAAAATTGTTATTGTTTTCCTAGATGTCATTCTGGTTTAACCCAGACATCCCTCATGATAGAGAGCTTTCACAAAACCATGCACAATTCTTTGGTCACTGCCCTTTCCATTAGTCACATCCTTAAAATGTCAGAAAACATCATTCTTAGATTCAGTAATATATTGCATTTTATTAATATTTTATAATATTGTGGGTACCCATGAAACAAGTAAATAAACAGCTCCTAACCTTGTTAGTCAAAGTGGTAATTCCTAGAGATTTAGTGTCCATTCTGAAAATGTAGAACATTTCTTAGCACAGTTAAAGGGTTTTTCTCGAGGCAGGAGACCGAAAGGCCAGAGGAGCTAATCAACCCCTTACCCTCATCCACCCCCCGCGCCCCCCCCCCGGCCGGATCTGCCCATGGAACGGGGGTGTGCTCAGAAACCGTTGTACATGGTAATCAAGGGAAAACCCGTGCACACAACTCCTGTAGGATCACTCTGGCGTATTGAACCAATCAGCCAGGTAAAGGCACCTTTGGGTGGAAAAGGAGGGGAGTTTGCAGGTGGGTTTGTAGGTTAACAGTCACAGAGCCAGCTGCCTGATTCTATCCCCATGCTCCGGGCTTGGTGTTGCTACCTGCTCCAGTGTTCCGAGTCCGGCTCTGTGTTCTGAGACATGCTCACGGAGAGTCCACATTTGGAAGCCATTTGCTTTTACAAAATGTTTACTATTCCAGCCCCTGACAGTTATTGTTACGGGAGTCATTACTGATGGAGTGCAGGGAGCAACTGCTTCAGGGAACCGGCATGGGGAGATGTATATGCATGAGGGGCCGGGAACAGAAAGCAAACGCATTGCCCGCACTCAACGTTGCTCTACCTCTTCTGAAATGTTGGTTTTCTCATCACATCCCAAAATATGAGAGCTTTAAAAAGAAGCAGCCAAAGGCAGTATTTTGTTTCCCCAATAAAAATAACAATTCCCCCTTTTTTTTTTTTGGTACTTTTGTGGGGAGTTCTCCAACTATAACACATACACAGTTGCCAGAAATAATCCCAAACTGATTATTGCTTTGCAGATTGTTCATGATGTGTGTATCTTGAGAAATTATCCGGTGAGAGGGTAGGTGTGAGTAATAAGAACTAAACTAACCTTCAGGGAGTTCCAAGTTTGGTGAATCACCTCATTGCATCTTATTCATAGATAAGACCCTTCGTGTTTGCAGAATTGGGACAGGCAGAGCCCACTTGAATAAATCTCTGTTGCTTTTAATTTTTCAAAGTACTGTATTTATTCCACTTTATTTATAAAAGGAATTCTTGCTCACTGCAAAAAAGAAAAACATATGAAAAATATGTTAAAAATATGTATATTCCACAACCTAAGACAACCACTACTAACACTTAGGATGGTCGTTTTTATCTCTACGGGCACTTTAAAAATAATGTATGTAGACTTTGCTTCATTAACTTTAAGGTGTTTTGATTAAGAGACACCACTGGTTTATATACCATCAGAAAATCTATGACACCGGGTTTTTAAAAAATTTAGTTTTCTTTTTATTTGTGCCACCGAAGTAGACTTCCATAGAGAAATAATTTAAGTGGTTTTTAATTAACATAAAATAAAATTGACTTCTTGGATTATACTGTACTCTAGTTTTTCCCACATAGACAGATTTGTTTAGCCATCACCACAGTCGGGATACAGAACACAAACATCACCCCAAAGAATGAAAATGTAGAAAGTGCAGATTGCGCTGCCCCTTTTGAGTCATACCCTTTCCCACACCCAATTTCTGGGAACCAGTGATTTGTTCTCATTCCATATAGTTTTGCCTTTTCTAGAATGTCACAAGATGGACTCAGACAGTATGTCAACAGTTTGTCGTCTTTGAAACTGACTGCTTTCATTCATCCTAATGCCTTTGAAAAACCATCCACGTTTCTGTGTGTAACAATAGCTTCTTTCCTTTTTTCAATGAGCAACGGAACATTTGTGGATATACCACAGTTTGCTATCCACTCATTGTCAAGGGCATTTGACTGTTCCCAGCCTTCTGAGATTATGAAGAGAGCTGCTGTAAACATCCATAGGCAGTTTTGTGTGTGAACCTAAGTTTTCAGTTCTGCGTGTATGGGCCCTAGATGGAGACTGACAGTTAAGTCCATATTCATAAGGAACTGCCATGGTGTTCTCCAGGGGACATTGTATAATTTTGTATCCCACTAGCAAGGTATAACATTCTAGTTGCTCCCCATACTTGTCAGCACTTGCTATTGTCAGCTTTTTAAAAATAATAATTATTTCAGATATGCTCTTAGGTATGTATCTCATCTTAGTTTTTATTTGCATTTCCCTAATGGCTAATAATGTTAAGCAGCTTTGCATATGTTTATTTGTCATCAATATACTTTATTTTCTGACGTCTTTTGCTCATTGTTTAGTTGAATTATTTGTTTTCTTTTTCTTTCTTATTAACTTATTTAATCCTCCAAACACCCTTTTGGTTTGGTGCTATTATCTTTTTCATTTTTTATTGAATTTATTGGGGTGGCAATGGTTAATAAAATTATATAGGTTTCAGGTGTACAATTCTATAATACATCGTCTGTATATTGTGTTATGTGTTCACCACCCCAAGTCAAGTCTCCTTTCATCATCTATTAATCCTCCTATATCCCCTCTTCTACCTCCCCCCACACCCTTTCTCTCTGGTAATCCCCATACTGTTGTCTATGTCTATAAGTTTTTGTTTTGTTTGTTTTTTGCTTAATCTCTTCACTTTTTTCATGAAGCCCTGCAATCTCCCTCCCCTCTGACGTCTGTCAGTCCGTCCTCTATCAATGAGTCTATTTCTATTTTATTTGTTAGTTTATTTGTTTATTTTATTCATTAGGTTACTATGAGTGAAATCATATGGAGCTTATCTTTCTCTGACTGGCTTATTTCACTTAGCATAATGGTCCCCAGGGCCATCCATGCTGTCACAAAAGGTATGAGTTCCTTCTTTTTTATCGCCAAGTATTATTCCATTGTGTAAATGTACCACAGCTATCTCATCCACTCATCTACTGATGGGCACTTGGACTGCTTCCAAATCTTGGCTATTGTAAAGAATGCAATGAACATGGTGTCCATATATTCTTTGAATTAGTGTTTCGGGTTTCTTCAGATATATTCCCTTCCCAGAAGTGGAATTGCTGGGTCATAAGGCAGTTTCATGAAGTAACTCCATACTGCTTTCCATAGTGGCTGTACCAACCTGTATTCCCACCAACAGTACATGAGGGTTCCCTATTCTCCCCATCCTTACCAACACGTGTTTGTTGATTTATTGATGATAGTCAATCTGACGGGTGTGAGGTGGTATTTCATTGTAGTTATTTGCATGTCTCTGATGATTAGTGATGTTGAACAACTTTTCATATGCCTAATGGCCATCTTGTATGTCCTCTTTGGAGAAGTGTCTGTTCAGGTTCTTTGCCCATTTTATAATTGGATTATTTGTTTTTTGGTGTTGAGTTATATAAGTTCTTTATAAATTTGGTTTTTTGTTTGTTTATTTTTAAAGTCTTTATTGTTTAAAGTATTACATGAGTCTCCTTTTTTCCCCCATTGACTTCTCCCCGCCTCCCCCTCCCCCAAGCACAAGCCCTCATCCCCCTACTGTCTGTGTCCATTGGTTTTTCTCATATGCATGCATACAAGTCCTTTGGTTGATCTCTTACCCCCCCCAACCCCCCCCACCTCCCCTCATAGGTTGTACAGTCTATTCGATGCTTCTATTAACTCTTTATCAGATGGATCATTGGCAAGTATGTTCTCCAGTTCTGTGGATTAGCTTTTTATTTTTTTGATGGTTTCACTTTCTGTCCAAAAACAATTTAGTTTGACTTAGTTGCATTTGTTTATTGTTTCTTTTGTTTCCCTTGCTGGAGGAAATATACCAGAAAAAAATACTGCTGTGAGAAATGTCTGATACTTTACTGTCTATGTTTTCATCTAGGATTTTTATTAAGTCTAACATTTAAGCCATTAGTCCATTCGAGGTGTGTGTTTTTTCCTGTGTATAGTGTAAGAAGATGGTCCAGTTTAAATTTTTTTTCACACATCTGTCCAATTTTCCCATATTTTTTTTCTGAATGATGAGTTTTGAGAATTCCTTATTTATTATGGATATAAGTCATTGGTTGAATACATGATTTCCAAATATTTACTTCCAGTCTGTAACTTCACTTTTTATTCTCTTAACAGTCTTTCTCAGAACAAAATTTTGAAGTCCAACTTGACTAATTGTGTCTTTTATTATTCGTGTTTTTTATATTATCTCTGAGAGATCTTTACCTGATTCCATGTCCCTAAGATTTTTGCTCACAAATTCATCTAAAAGTTTGATAGTTGTACATTGAATATCCACAGTTCATTTTGAGTTAATATTTGTAAAAAAAAATATATAAAATATATATGTGGAGGTTTATGTTTTTCATATGGATATTAATTGTTCTAAGGCCATTTGTTGAAAAAATTACTCTTTTTCCATTTAATTTTGTGCATCTTGTTCAGAAATTGATTATCCTAATGTGGGTCTATTTGTGGACTCTTTATTCTATTCAAGTGATTTATATGTCAATATTTTTACCAATAAAGATTATTATAGCATTAGAGTAAATCTTATAATTGGGTAACATGAATACTACAACTTTATCCTTCTTTTTAAGTTAATTTAGCTGTTCTAGTTTTCATGCCTTACCATGAAAATTTTAGAGTCAGCTTGCCTATACAAAACAAACAAACACAAAACCTTTCTCAGTTTACTTGGAATAGTGATAAAACTATTGCTAAAATTGAGGAGAATCGACATCATAACTATACTGGGTGTTCCAATCTATGAACACATATGTCTTTCAATCATTTAGATCTTTGATTTCTTTAAGCAATATTTTTTAATTTTTCAGCATGTAACTCTCATATAAGTTTTGTTATAGTTATATCCATTTTTTGTGGGGGGGCTATTATAAATGGTATTGTATTTTTGAGATTGAATTCTAATTATTTGATGCTCATATATACAAACAGGATTGATTTCTGTGTGTTGTTTTTGTGCTCTGTGATCATGTTATACCTACCTGTCAGTTCTAGCAACCAGTTATTTTTTTTCAATTCCTTGGGATTTTTCTATGTGGGTGATCTAGTTTTCTGCAAATACCAACAGTATATTTGTATTTCCTATTTGTAGAATTTTTGTTGCTGTTTTCTTATCTTATTACACTGGCTAAGACTGTCAGTTTGTTTTCAGTACAAATGCTGAGAGTAAGCATCCTTGCCTTGCTTACTTCCACTGTTAGTGAAAAAAACATTCAGTGCTGGCACCTTTTTGCTCTAAAGAGTTGAAATAAGATTTTCAGGAAACAACCAGGACTTGTGTTCCTTCTAAAAGTTGCCTGTGACTGGTTTCATGAGTGAAACAATGAGAAGTGTCAGTTCGTCCGTTTATTCCAGGGGTGGGGAACCTTTTTTCTGCCAAGGGCCATTTGGATATTTATAACATCATTCGTGTGCAATACAAAATTATCAGCTTAAAAATTAGCCTGCTCTATTCGGTCAAACATTTAATTAACTCACCCCTAATGCCTTGGCAGGGCCAGACGAAAGGATTTCATGGGCCTTATATGGCCTGGGGGCTGGACATTCCCCACCCCTGGTTGATTCCAACAGGAACAACAGCCAAGTTCATACATGCACAGCAAGAACAGCAGCCACCACTGCAACATGGCCTGCAATGATTGTAAGACACCACAAACTTTAAGATGTGTCCTGATTTTTAAAATATTATAACGTGAAAAATGTGCATCTAAGAGCTGATAGCATGGTATTTTTTATAATATTCTTTTAGAAACTTAACCTACTTCATGAGCAATTTTTTTTCCTCAGATCATAAAAAAATCTTTATAGGCCTCTTATTTTAATGCTGCCTAGTATTTTTCCATAAGGATCTATCAAAACTTTTACTATTACTCTCTTCTATTAAAATTTTATTTTGTTTTAAATTTTTACTCTCATATGTAAAACACTAACAAGCATTTTTTGTATTGGATTTTACATTTACAATGATATGCCTGTGAGAATCAGAGAAGAGGATTTGATCAGAAGATAATTTGTCTTAAGTTTTAAGCTAATTGTTCTTCCAAGAGTCTGAGAAAGTCAAATGACCCTTGAGAAAATGAGTCAGGGTTGATTATATAAACTTGTATTTGAAGGGGATCTTTGGTTACCACATCACGAGATATGAAATAACATTTAATATCTTGTCCATCTGCACAAGGGTAGAGTACAGGCCGGGGATTTGTCTTTATTTTCTCATAAAATTTGATGGTAAGATGAGAAAAAATCAATTTCATAACATTCTTCTTGTTAATATATTTCCACTCAGGGGCTATTATAACAAATTGTAGGCTAAAATGGAATGTTTGCTGGATGAAGTGTAAGGATTTTTATTTCTGACACAAAGCAAAGTAATGGGAAAGAAAAACACAAATTCTTGAGTTGTAAAAAATCGTAAAATTTTTATTTCCACACAAATTTGTAAACGAAAATATTCCATTAACTCCATTCCATCACTCTATGGGTAACTACGGGGAACTTTGTTAACATGTCTTGCAGAAGAATACTGGTTGTATTCAAGTTAAAACAAATATGTGTTGCAATGCAATCTGCTTCAATGTTTAGCTTAGCTTAGAAACAGACAATGTTAATACAGTAATTTCAAACTGTTGATACTAGTTTGTATTTTGGGGGCCAGCACTGAAATTGATATAAACAAAAAGTACTCACATTGGATTTTTAGTTCATTCTGTTTTGTGGTTCAAGCTGCTGGCTGTTTAAATGAGGAAGTAAGAGGGAAGAGATTAGGAATAAGTGGCAGCCACATCGATGCATTTCTCCATAAGTGTAATTATAAATTACACAGAGATTGAATAAAGAAATGTACATATTTTTGGAAAGGAACACATACACAGATGCTATGTGGTGTTGTAGAGAAAGCCCTGGATTGAGTTAGGAATCTGACACTTACGAACTGTGTGACCTAACATGTTTTCATCTGTGAAGCAGGGATCTCTGGCTAAGTTACAAATTTGTGGAAATCAGCAGATAATCGATGGGAAAGTTTCTACTTTGAAGTTCTTTATAACATTATAGAGAAGGGAGGCATTAAAGAAGGGCAAAAATACTCATTTTTACTCCTTACTGTGTGATATTAAGCAAATAATATAACCTTTATAAGCCTTGGTCTTTTATCTGGAATATTATTATTAACCTCATAAAGTTATTTAAGGGTCAAATGAAATAATTTTGAGAAAGTGTAAAAGATACATTGTGAGGACCCAAGATCAGGACCATTTTGACACATTTTCATAAGAAGGACCCTTTAGCCCTAACCAGTTTGGCTCAGTGGATAGAGCGCCGGCCTGCAGACTGAAAGGTCCCAGGTTGATTCTGGTCAAGGGCATGTACCTTGGTTGCGGGCACCTCCCCAGTAGGAGGTGTGCAGGAGGCAGCTGACCGATGTTTCTCTCTCATCGGTGTTTCTAACGCTCTATCCCTCTCTGTAAAAATCAGTAAAATAAATATTTTTAAAAAAGAAGTACCCTTTATTTGGTTGTGATTTGCAAATACTAGCCAAGCTCCTCGCCATAGAAGTGCTGGAAGGTCTTTATCAGCTTACTTAGATGTTAGAAAGATCACCAAAAGATGATTTGAGAAGATCCCAAACCTACCATGGAATGTGGAAGGATCTGTGTAAGTAAAATATATGTGGATCCCACACTTACAGACATTAATCAGCAGATGCCCTCAGACTGACGGGTGAAGCTCTGTGACCAGCAAGAGAGAACTGGGAGGAGAGATCACCAGTGATGGGGGAGGGGTCTCCAAAGAACCCGCAGAAGCATCTAGAAGAGGAAGAGCCTGAAGAGTACTGACAGCACATCCCAGGGCACCAGTCATGTAGGCCTTCCCGGCCACTTGCCTCACAGCGCTCTCCTCCCCATTTCTGGAGGAATCAAAAGCCTTAGATCTCAAGCTGGGGAAGGAAGTACTAATACAAGAGAGGGAAACAGAGAAGAAGCCCGCCATCCCTTCCTTTCTCTAGGAGTCCCTGCCTGGAACAGGCCCACGCTGGGGGAGGGAGGGATTTAATGTTAAATGGAATTCAGGGTTTTGACTACTATTATATGTGACTGGACATTTTAATGAATGAAATAATGCAGTTCTGTGGCTAGCAGAAAACTGAGGAACTTACATTGATAGCAAGTGACCAGAAAAGTCGTGGGCTGTGTCATAGTTCATGAAAGGTATGGGGAAGAATTTGCCCTGCAGAGCAGGTGTGACCGGGCAGTGGGGGGTTTAGAAGGAGCAGGATAGCTTTCTGATTGCTCACTCACGTCCCAGTAGTCCAAAGCACAGTTATAAGCAGTAAAGGCTGTATGTGATGGGACAAGGACATGGACTCTAATGCTCCGTCTTCTTTCTCCCCCACGGCACAAGCTCTCATGGTCCTGAGCACAATGGGTAAGAGCCAGACAGACTGGGTAGAACTCTGAAGAAGGCACCTGCTGATGGTACATCAGCAAATGAGTGACAAGCATAGACCTACTGCACTCACCTTCAGAAGTGCCTCCTTTACCGGGCTACTCGTTTGATTTTTTTTTTAAGACTAAAAAAAAAAGAAAAGAAAAATTGGCCTCAGAGAAATGATTTCTTTTGAAATGATTTCACAAATACCAAGGGCAAGACCTCATTTAGATAGAGGAGAAACTTACCAAACCCCACGGGAACATTCCTCCAGGGATTGTGATTTCTGCCGAAGGGAGGTGTCTGAGATAAGCAGCGTAGACTGTGCTGGATAAAAACAAACATGTTTGTTGTTCCCTGGGCGCATAGATTTCCTAATATAGTCCTGGACCTTGAGAACTCTGGCAGCCCCGGCCCTGGCAGGGAGACGCGGAGCTCTGTCCTGCTGAACCCTGAGGCCTGTGCCAGGGAGAATCCCCAAGCTGCCACGAATCTTCCCCAAGAAGAAGGGTGGTCCCAAATGGACTGGCTGAGGGCAGTGCCTCTGGCGTTCGCCGTGGGCGAGGGACCAAACACTCACACATCTCTGTGGAGGTTGAATCGAAGAGATGGCTGTCTCACTTCTGACCCCTGACCCCGGCCTCTAAACAGGAAGAGCTCACTGCGTAGAGATGCGTCTCTGAAGACTGCTCTCCACTTACATGAAGTCTAGGCTGTGGGCCGTGTTCACCATCCATGGACCACCTGCCATAGGGGAGGCTCTGCCGGCCACGGGGAATCAAAGATGAGTAACAGCCAGTGGTACAGTAGGAGTGGGGGCAGTGACAGCAATAAATTGGGGCGCTGTCTGTAAAGAATTCAAATACAATAAGAAAACAGATTTAAAATAGGCCCACTTTTCATTATCACAGTGCACCAGCAATGCTAAATACCAGCAGTGATAAAATAGCCCTGCCTGAAAAAAAATGTTTTGTTGCTCTAAGTTCTAAACAATTGTTGCAATTATTATAGGACGTCAATGATATATATAGTTATGCATTATAACATTTATTATAGATATTACATCATATATTTACATACATTTATATATTCACCTAAATATTTGTTTATATATCAATATAAATGCATATTATAAGTAAATATATTATGTAAGTAAATGTATAACTTTTAAAAATAAATGTGTATTAAATAATATATGTAGTGTAAAACTCCACATATATATAAGCTTCACACATGTACATTTTTGTTACTTTTTCTTCAATGTACATTCGTCATACATTAATTCAGGGAACTCCCAGTTGCAAGTTGGTCCTGACACACGTACACTCAGCTTCATGTGTTTGTTTTAAAAATACACGCTTAATGATTCAGAGATGTTGGAACTCATTTTAGGTACAATTTGTGTCCAGTCTCTGTGGTACTACATATTCTTGTGTTGAAAATAGTAGATGAGAGATAAATAATGATGATATCATTATTTTTTAAGGCAGAGAAACAAAATTTGACTACTTGGAGGTTTTATTTATTTTTGAAATTTAAATCAGTAAATCAGAGTGCAGGCTACAAGGTGAGATGTGATATTTTCAGTTGATAAAACACATTTTAGTTCATACAAGGATATTTTTTTGAATTTGAATACCTTCAAGATCAAAATTTATTTTTTAAAGCATGAATTGTTGCAAAACTAAAGAATAAACCAATAAAAAAAACCACATTACATCAGTGATATGACTTAGTTGTTTTATCTTTTATCTTTTATTTTTATATTCTGAGATCTTTGTTTTTGTTAAAATTCATTTATCAGTTACTGGGCAATTATTTACACAAAGTAGTTTTATATCAGGCTATAACCAAATAATCAAAATTCAAACAGATAAATTTAATAACTATTAAATAAATTGCTGCGTGTTTTTTTTCTTTCTTGAGTCATACTGTTAATTTTATTTTTATAAATATAATTATATGTACAATAAAATAAATTGCCATTTGCTATTTTGGTCCTTATTATCTGTTTTATTTCCTACTACAAATGAAAATAAATTGTCCTGTAGTGGAATGGGTGTAAAAAATTATCTCTCGCCCTGGCCAGTGTGGGTGGAGGGTTTGATTTCCAATCAAGGGCATGTACCTAGGATGCAGGTTCAATCCCCACCCTAGTCAGGGCATATGCAAGAGGCAGGGAGGCAACTAATTAATATGTGTCTCTCACATCGATGTCTCTCTCTCTCTCTCTCTCTCTCTCTCTCTCTCTCTCTCTCCCTCTCCCTCCCCCTCTCCCTCTCTCTCTCCTTCTCTCCTTTCCACTCTCTCTAAAAATCAATGGAAAAAATAACCTCAGGAGAGGGTTAACAAAAAAACAAGATCTCTCTGTCTCAAATACACTAGGTATGCCACTGACCACAATATTATTGACAAAGACAAATATTCAGTAAGCAGCTACTCTGAATCACACACTGAAGTAACACCATGAATGAAGTAGTGAATAAAACAGACAAATTTTTTGTCTTTGTTGAGCTGTTCTAGAAGGAAAAAATAAACAATAAACTAGAGAAGTAAATTATATAATTTGTTAGGAAGTGATGAGTGCTCTGGAAAACAAGTAAGGCAGGGGAAGGGAGTTGATAGCTGCTTTGGGAGGGGCTGTGGTATTAAATAGGGTGGTTGGAGTAGACTCAGTGGGAAGCTGTCATTTGAGCAGAAACTGAAGGAGGCAACAGAGTGATTTACATTCTTGTCCTTAAGGATTTCATATGTCAGTGTCTTAGATGTCATCTCATTTACCAATCTTACCACTGTTTCCAATGAGGACAAAGTAATTAAGTCCGTGGATAGGACTTAGTTGAACAAAATCTAGTCCTGTTTAGTATCACTTTGTTTTTTTTAAAACTGGAAAATAAGAAAATTTATATTTGAAACATTTCAATAATCTGGATCTGTAGTGACAAATAACAATAAATATTTTGTTGGGAAAATATTCAATATCTACTATGTACAACAAAATTTGAAAGTATTATTTTCATCTAATATGATAAAAATTTAGACCCCGTTTTCAAAAAGTCAAAGGAAGGGATAGTCTCTAAGTATGATGCTAGGGAAGAAATATTATACACTATACACAAACATTAAAGTTGTGTAAGGAATTTAGGGAAGGCAAGGTTAAACCTGGCAATGGCATTTCAATTGATTCTGAAACATATCTAGGATTGCAGTAAACTCTCCTGTAGAGAATCCATATGAACTAAGGCACAGAGGTTGCAAATGGTAGGAATTTGGAATAATTGTTTCTGGGTTTCCATCTGAGATGGAGACCCATGCTGATCAAGAAGACTTGAAAGAAGTCAAGGACTCTTGCTAGGTTGCTGGTGTACGGACTGGAAAAGGTAGATGAAATAAAAGGAGATGAAGGTTTGGTCTATAATAAGCAGACATATGTTTCTCTAATGACGGAAGCCAAAGGGTGGTCATGCTTGAGGCTGACTTAAATAGGCTGTGATGAAGGCCATAAGATTTAAGGAAACCAAGAACCAATGCATGGGGGGCAGGAATCATCAATGTGGGCTTGTCTTTGAAGAGGAGCACAGGGGCTAAGCAGGAAGGGAAGATTGTGTCTGACACTGATGTCCATAAGGAAAGTGGAAACATGTCCCAATCTTATGAGAGTGGTGAGGGTGGGGAAATACTTAGTTGATGGGCCCTCATAGGGTAAGACTAGGGTCCAGCCTTCCTTCTCTGTTTTGGTAGGCTATAGTTCCACTGTGTTGATTGGGATTGGAAGAGAGTTGGGGGAGGGGCGAAGATGGGGCAGCATACATTGTTCAAGGTGTCAGATTTAGTAAATGCAAAATTCAGTTGGGAGGTGCCTGCAGTTAAATGCAAATTGACTAAATGCAAAATTACCAATGCTGTGTGTTCTTTTAGGTCGCCATTATGTATACATGACTCAAAGCCAATTGACAAAGAGTGTGTTTTCTAAAGCAAAAAGAGGAACCTACACATTCTCAATAAATATGACCCTCGAGATCCCCAGGGGACCTCCAAATAGGGCAATGTTTACTTAAGAGAACTTAGAGACCCCGCTCTGCATCTTCTGGAAGGAAGATGTAAAGGAGGAACTATTTCTGAACACTTGAGTACATTCTGACAGCCATGCTAAAAGCTTTCCCCCAAAACATTGTTCTTCTTCCAGGACCTCTTAAATATTATAATTCTCTCATCCAGCTGAATAAGATCATTTAAGGAGGAAAGAGTGGGAGGTGTGGGGCTGAGAACAGATGTACTACCAGCCATACTCTAGGCCAGCCCTTTGTAAGTTAGTAATGGAAGAACCATCTTATTTGCAAAAAAGCCATTGATTTAGAAGTGCATAATTTGGCAAAACATTCAATTGAATCAGTGTTTAGATGCCTCATGAATACTTCTAGGCTCCATCCAAATAGCATATTAAAAGCAATCCATGTCCAGGTTAGTTGTCATTTTATGAGAAAAATAAAACAAAAGAACCACACAGAAATGACATTGAAAATTGAAATATCTGTGAGCATGAGCAGAGAACACAGAGCATGTGGCTGAAGGAGAATTCTCCTCAAAGCTTTGCCACCCCTTAGCCTTCATTACACACCCATTGATCTTTTCTTCCTTCCTCTAGGCCAGTGGTTCTCAACCTGTGGGTCGCGACCCCTTTGGGGGTCGAACGACCCTTTCACAGGGGTCGCTAAGACCATCGGAAAACACATATATAATTACATATTGTTTTTGTGATGAATCACTATGCTTTAATTATGTTCAATTTGTAACAATGAAATTTGGGGTCACCACAACATGAACTGTATTAAAGGGTCGCGGCATTAGGAAGGTTGAGAACCACTGCTCTAGTAGAAAGGCATCCCAGCAAATGTATTTCTCTCGATAGAAGAGAAATGGCTTTTGGAATCGAGTGGGGCACCTCAAAACCTTTTCAACATTTTTCGCTTTGATGTTGGGGGTGGCACTCCAAATAGTAGAGGTGTGGCGTTTTCACTGATACTCGTTCAGAACTCAGAACAAACAAGAGCCGGTTCCCTCGGGAAGTCCGACAGATCCATTTTTGGAAGAGAATGTCTGTGTTTATAGTCCCAGTTTATAAGACATGTACCAATCACTTGCGTTCAGAATGTGTTTACAGAGGAGAAAAACACCCACAACACAAATAAACCCGTGCTTGCACAGTGTGGACTGACAGTCTCTGGCTCTCTCCCTTCGGGCACTATTTTCCCTGCCTGATCGAGGGATTTGCTATTCCAGTCCAGGGATTTCTGTGGAACATGCATTCTTATAACCAAGGTTTAGTTCCCCTCCCCTCATGTCTGACATGCTAACAACTGGCTGAAATTGGACCAAGAAGGTTCTTACCGAGTAGGACCCCTCACTCACCAGCAAACCCAATGGCCCCGGTGCCCTGGGCGGTGTGCAGTCTCCCGAGTCCATCCTGCAGGGGAAGGGATGGCTCCGGCTCTTGGCCTCTGTTCGGGTTAGCAGAGCCGTGAATCGGCAGTTCCTACTTTGGTGCAGTTTCTCAAGAGGAGCATGGCCTTTGGAAACCAATTTGCCTATTTCACCAATAAACTCAAGGCGGACTTTGTGGGTCACTGGGGAATACATTAGCTGGTTCATTTCGGCAGTTAGTCTGTTAAAATAACAAAACAAAACTGAAATCATGAATATTGTCATTCAATGTGGTAAGAAAGAGACCGGGAGCTGGTGACGCTGAGTGTAGGAACGTAGGAGAGGAAGGTTTGAGGTTGTGAGGACTAACTACGGAGGGATCTGAGTCATGCACAGGGGAAAAGGAGGAAGCCTGCTCCCCGGATGGCTCCTGTGTCTTTCCTGTCAGACCCAGCAGCTCTGACCTTTTATTAGAGTTAGATTTTAGTGCTACTAAAATCCAGCCATCCAGCTCTCCGAGTGAATTCCAAGGAGTCATGCTTTGTGAAAACCTGTCACTTCCATGAATCATTAGGAAAATGTCACGTGTGGACTGTGCCAGCTGCATAGTTTCACATGGACTCACAGTTCTGCAACATTTGAGAGGAAAGCTCTCCTCTAGTCATTGATGCTGGGTGTGCGGCTCATTTTGAGAAATGTCTGCTGCTGGGTGTGCGGTTGATTTTGAATAATGATTCCTCATGTGGTCTTGATTGGCATTGCCCACTCCCTAGGACATCGATCACCTCTTCTTGCATTTATTGGTCTGTGTTAGCATCTCCTCTCAGGGTCCTATCATTTACAGGTGGTTCTTTTGGTGATTCGTTTTCAGAAGTTGTCCTAGTCAGGTTGGTCCGAATGAGCCAGAGACAGTGAACAGACTCATTTCAGTTCCTACATCGTGTGTAACAGACCTTTCAAGCTCTGATTTCTAGTCCCCGCCCTGTAATGTCTAGTTGATACTCTAAGACCAGTGAGTCAACATTTGGTTCCTTACATTTCTCACCTGTAAAATGGGCATGATAATAAAATAATCATGAGTATATCAAATGGCATTCCAATAACCACCTTATCTTCTGTGTAGTTTGCTTCTCCCTCCGTTTCAGGCTTCTCCCATCCCTGTGCCTGTCTGTAAGTTGGCCTGTGTCAAAATTCTTGCTGGCTTGCTATTTCATGTTTTTTTTTACTATTAGAGAAAACAATTCTAATATTGTGACAGTGATAACAATATTTAATACTTAATGAGTAATTAATATGTGCCTAAGACTATACTAAACAGGTTATAAATGTTGCCTCAATTAATCATCATAACCACTCTAGGTAGTGGATATTAATCTTATTATCATCTGTCCTCTAGAACAGTGATAAGCAAACTTTATCTCTAAAGAAGCAAATAGTACATATTGTAAGCCTTAGGGTCACTAGTCTCTGCACTTACTCAGCTCTGCCATTGTAGTGGGAAAGCAGATAAGGGTCATATGAAAATAATTTTTTTAATAAAGCTGTTTAAAAAACAGGTCATGGCACAGATTTGACGTGTGGTCTGTGATTTGCCCACCCTAGAACATTCCCATGATGCAAGATTGAGAGCTGCATCTGAAAATTGCCACCATGCCTGTAGCTTGCCTTCAGAATTGACATGATTTTGTAGAACCACTATGGCATCAAATGCTCTTCATTTCAATTTAGCAAGCACTTGTTGAATACTTGGTGCACACACTAAGCATCATGCCAAATGCCAAGGTACAGAAATAAAGTCATAACTTCTGCCCTCTAGGCTCAAAGACTAGTGGTAGGAAGATCAGGTCAATAAACATACAATTCACCAAGTGCTGTGATAGAAGTGTACAGCCAAGAGACACAGAGAGGTGACTATCCATTCATAGATGTCACAGGGCACCTCTCCATCCCAGGTGCTGTGCTGGGCCCTGGGGATGGATACACATTTCTCAGAGCAGCCTGCTCCCCCCGCCATGTACTGAAGGTCTAGTGGGGAACATGTTTAAACAAATAATTTAGTAAATATTTACAAGTGTGCAAAAGGCTGAGAAGTTCCAAGTACCAGGAGAGCATACGAACATGTGGAATCAGAGAACAGGGAATATGTCTGGTATGACTGGATTATGAGGTGGTGGGACGTGAACTGAAAGGTGAATTAGGGCCAGACCAGAAGGGTTTGAACACCAAGTAAAGGAATTTGGACTTTATTCTGGAGACACCTGGTAGGCATCAAAGATTATTGAACAGGTGAATGACAAGACTAGTCCTTTTGAAAGAAAGCTCTGGCAACCATATGTAGAATAAATTGAAAGTCGAGAGAACCAAGGCCAACAGCTTCAGCCTCATCCTGGCCCCCGTGAGGAAGCCATTTAGTGAGTGCATGGAGACAGCAGGAAGGAAGATGCTGGCAGTCATAAAGCTGTAGAATAATCTCAAAGCGAGAACTAAGCTCTCCCTCTACAGGCTTTAAGTATTTTTAATTAACTGCATATCAGTTCTTCGTATAATTTTTATAGGGTGATGGGTTGTCAGTTATCTGGTTCATAGGTTGATGCTCAACCACTGAGCTACACCGGCTGGGTGGTTGCCAGTTTTCTATAAATAGCATCATCGTTTGCTAAAATATACTGGACTAAACCTTTAATTTTTTAAAGTTTTTAAACAAAAGAACTATTTATTTGCCTCTTAATTTTCTTAGAATCCGCTTTCAGCATGTATAGTTCAAAAGCAAAATTATCCTAATTCAATGTGACTATGGACTGCAAGGCAGTGGCATCCACACATGTGAGATTCCTCCCATGACAGGCTGATTTGTTGCTCTGTTTACAGGGGGAATGTCAATTGTGTATTTTCCCTGCTCTGCAAGAATTTATGATCCAAGAGATTTCTAAACAGGGTTTTCTCATTCAGTGTCTTCGCTGTGGATCGGATCACCCAAACTCAACCCTTCTCTTTCTACATTTAGTTCCCAAGTCCAGTTGAGGCTTTGTTCAAGCTATACTTCAGCTTTAGTCTTTCCTTCCCGTTGTCCCTTGCACCATCCCAACAGATTAATGCACTTTGCATGTCAGCAAAAAAGAGACAGTGAGAGCTAACAAGAGTCCTGACAAGGACAGTGGCTCCTGGATACAAGGTCGTGGCCCACACAGCGCCAGGGCTGTCATCTGCCTGGTGACATCGAGTCCTCATTGCTACTCTCAGCAAAGCAGGAATCCCTTCTGGGAGTCAAACCATCTCACAGGCAGGAAAGCAGATGCGAGAGCTGTGAATAACAAGAAGGCCTTGCAGGACGGCATCCAGGCAAGAGATGATGCCTGTGAGTGCGGAAAGGGTTACGGGTCCCCTGGGGCTCTCGTCATGCACACGGCCGTGAACTGGGTCTCCACAGAAACACCCTCCTAACCCACCCTCCTAACCGGAGGGCAGCTGATCGCTTCTGCAGCAGACATCGCTTTTAATATCTGCGCCCTAATTTATTTGACATCTGCAGACCATCCAAAGAAAATATTCAAGCCCGGGATGGGCAGTCCGGCTGCTTTCGGAGCTCATCAAATGTCTCACACTCCTTCCTCAAATGTTTTCAGTTTTGCAAAACTCAAAATGCATTTTGCCAAACATGTTCTCCGTGCCTGTTTATTTAGAAGGGAATTTAATCCGTATGCTGCTGATGCATTTACACTTAACTCATCAAAATGTTTTACTAGAGCCATTTGATGTCCAAGAAACCTTTTGAGTCTTTTTTATAAGCCTCCTCAAGCCCATTCTGCTTCGAAACAGGAAGTCGCCTGTTACTCACCATAAACCAGTGCAACCCCCGTAGGATTTGGTTTCATTTAAGACACCGAGAGACCGCAAGGTCCAAGCCTTCCCCTGAACTCTACAGAAAAGATCTCCCCCTGAACCTGCTGAGAATACGCCGAGCACAGATGAGGTGCGGTTATTATTTTCCAAAACAAAATCCTTTCTGAGGAGGCATCTTTCATGCAGCCCCTGGGAAAGACGGTTACCAAAGCCCAGCGCTAAATCACCGGCTCCGCCGGCTGCACCTGGTGAGTGTAACTGTCTCCTGTGATCCACTTACCAGCCAGAGCTCATTTGCTAGTATTAATAGAACAAATAAATGGAAAGGGAGCTGGAGATACCGGCACCGTGATTTCTTGCTGCAGGAAAACCTTCCCGGGGTTACAGACCAATACAATGTTCCCGACCGTGAGCCAGGAACCCAAGCTGATAGAAGCACAGCATCCAAGCCACAGAACATGACTTGTTTCAGGCTTAAGGCTGTGAAGTAAGGCAGGAAACAAGATTTATCCTTCTGGGAAACTTTTGGCATTTGCCTCGAGCTGGGCCTGATTACTCCGCCGTCCTCGCCATCCATTACAGCTATCAGAGGGAAATCAGGTTTTTTTTCTCCCTAAACTAAGGCAAAAGAGAAATGTCTCCATCTGAATCCCGTAGAAGTCCTTCTGTTTGACGTGGCCTTAAACAAGGGAGAGCGCAGCCCTGTCGCTGTGAGGATCACGTTGCTATCTTGGGCCTTTTGGCTGTGAAGGGGAGTGGAGTTAGTTTGGGCGAAAGCCATTTTACAAACATAGTAAAAATAAATTACTACACTTAATAACTGAATCTTAAACTTGTCACTATGGCCAACTCTAAGTTATTCCCAGAGCCTTCGCTGGGACTTGGCAGGAGCAGTGGGGGCTGGAGGTCAGTTTTTATGTATGAAATCCAGCTTTAGGTTAGAGCTGTGCAGGCGACAGAGTAAACGTTTAAAGGATGAATGGGCCATTGAGAAGTCAATCCGACTCCCCACGTCCCTTAAATGAGCCTGGAAGGGTTCGAGCCATCGGTTGGGTGGGCTACCAATAGAATTGGGTTGTTAATACAAAAGAATTTGAGGTTATTTATACCAGGCTCCCCCCCCCCCCCATCCCATGCCTGAGTGTAATGGTTGGTATGTGTGTAGAAGGGTTTATTTGTTAACATGTCTTTATTTTGTGTTACGTTCGCTGTTCTAAGTGCCCTGATTGGGCAGGGAAAGCTGTGTGACTGGGTCCTGGCCCGCACGCTGACGCCCGGGCACCAGGCTGGAGTGTTTCAACTCGGCTGGGAGTGTCCAGGCTCCGACCCAAGCAGGAGACGTTTCAGTTAACATCTGGCTTTGCTTACTTGTCCCAAATATTAAATTATTAATGAATTATTAATAGTAGACCCTTTCACTGGTTCATTCTCTTTCTCCTTAAAGTCACATCAAAAGGCCACTTGCCTTAGGATAACTTTGGAAACCTCCTCTCCGCGTGTCACCACCTCTGAATTTGGCAGCTGTAACCATCGTCAGGGCACCCAGGCAAAGAATGGCCAAAGCAACAAAGACACAAAACGAATAGATTTCTTCTCTTTTCTTTTTTTTTTTAGTAAGGTTGGGAATAATGAATCGTTCATTATTCAAATCGAAAATCGAAGAGGTGGAAAGTTTGCATCCAACTGCTAGCATTATTGCAAAAAGCCCCGAAGGCCCTGAGAAATCACCTGATCTGGGAGTCTTTGTACCTGCAGTGCTGCCCAGAGTAAATGTTTTACATTTTTATCCATTTTGGCTTCATGGCTTTTTAAAACATTTTTATTTATTTATGTATTTTGTTAATCCTCACCTGAGAATATTTTTCCATTAATTTTTTTTTTTTTTTAGAGAGTGGAATGGAGGGGGAGAGACTCGAGAAAGAGAAACATCGATGTGAGAGAGACACATCGATTGGTTGCCTCCTGCACACGCCCCAGTCGGGGCCGGGGATCGAGCCTGAAACTGAGGTACATGCCCTTGACTGGAATGGAACCCAAGACCCTTCAGTCTGCAGGCCAACACTCTATCCACTGAGCCAATCTGTCTAAGGCCTTCAGAGCTATTTTTCAAATCAGGTCTAGATGGTCGCAATTGCCTAGTTAATCTAGGTAAGATCACTTGTGCCCCAGAGCTGGGCATGTATGGATTCACTGATTCGATGCCAGGCCACTCTTGCCAGAATAAGTCGTGGAAACATCAGGCCTAATGATAGGCGTGGCTTTAACTGGCGAGTCATTTTACTGGACGTACCAGGTTCACCACCACACACCTGGGCCTGGTATTTATTTAAATGAAACCATTTCAGGAAGCACATAAGTGCTTTCATCGGGACCTGTGGGGTATGTATTTCACTACTTAAGATGAATTATTAGGAAACCACCCCCTTATTTTGGAAGTGCCTTCATTTTTCTAGAGGAATCAATAGTCCCTGTGGGTGCCACTAGCAATTCAAACTTGAACCTGTCATTTTGTCCCCATATCTGTTGTTCCTACTGAGTTCTCACTTTTTGTTAATCACACAAAGATACTACTAACCTCCAAGTCTCCCAGTTGGAAGGTGAACAAAATAAATAGTGTCTATTACATAGAACCTTGAACCCAAAGATACTTTGTAGGTGGCCCCATTCGATAACCCCTTTCCATAGTGGCGGGAAGCACTCAAGATGAGTTTATGTTTAACTGACCTCTCACTCCATTATTAATCAGGCAATGCATGTGCAAGAACTTTAATGTATATTAGGATTGTGCACACATATTTAGAGATAATGTGTGTAGAATACTATACCTGAGCAATTGTATGAACACATTAAAAAAAAGAAAAAAAGCAAGCCAGGGTAATAAACAAAAATGATCACTAAGTTTTATTTAGGGTTTTGTATGTCACTCATATCATTCCAATCAGTCTTCATAAAAAAACTTACTTTTTTCTCCCCTTCTCTCCTCCTTCTCTTCCTTTTCTTCCTTTTTTATTCTCCTCTTTCTTCTCATTATTACCATTATACAGTTTTGCCAAATACTATCTGGTGGTTAAGACTACTCAGGTGATGAAGGTGAAGTTAGGCCTTGATGCTGGGTAGATCTCACTCAGAGTCAATCTCTTGTCACCAAAGCCGTACCTCTCATGAAGATGGCATAACCCTAATGTGTTTGCCACCATGGTAGGGAAGCCAGTCTGCTGGCATTAGCCCCTTCTTTGCATGCACACATATGGGTCTTGTTTATGAACAGCTATGAGGGTAACAATGTCACCATCTACTTTTAACCTATAAAGTCAAATTTTGCAAAAACACTTCCTACTATCATCTAATCAGGGCAGCTTCCAGGGTGAGGCAAAGGAAAAATCTAGGAGGTAGAGTTTAAGGAGGCACTCCTCTCGGTTGTACAAGTGCAAGGTGGAGGTGTACAACTGAGTGTGAGCACCACCTTAAATCTTGCCCCCCTGGGCACCCCACTAGCCTCATCCTAGTCCTGGCCCTGCATGCGCCAGTTACCATATGCTGATCACTTTGCTCTAGTTCCTCAGGTATTAAAACTAATCAATGAGGGATTTATTAAACATCTATGTGTCACATGTTATGGAAAAGTAAAAACTTTTCCAATTATACTGCACACGCCTATACAAGAGAAAATGTTATCCAGACAAATAACACCTACACATGGGAAACAATCAAACCAGTTACACTGTCCGTCTATAAAATAGCATGGTCACCTGAGGTCACAGATGGTGGGTTTGTAACGGTAGGGAATGGGGGACATTACTAAAGATGTCCTAAAAAATAAGCCCATACAGTGTCGCTCATGTCTGGTGGGTTAGGCAGGCCCTGCTGGGAAGACAATGCGACTCCAAGCAGAGGCCGATTGATGTCCATGTTGTCCTTAGGGAGCCCGTTATGCATTTGAACAGGGAAACAGTGTGCAGAAAGCCCTGTGATGGATTGTGCATCGTTTTGCTGGAGCGGGTCAGGGCGATGGATGGATGGTAGGCCCATCCAAAATGAGAACGTTGTGTTAAAGTGGGGGCATATTAGTTTAAAACTCGTTTTAAAGCGATTACCGCTACAAAGTGGTTTTGACCTGTTACAGGAAAACCGAAGTTGGAAGAAAGGAAACAGTAGAGGTTGAAATGTCCAAATCAGGCATCTTATTTATACCATTTTGTCACATTCCCATTTCTCCTGCAGTTGGCTGCACCGTGCACTGAGCAGTTGTTGTTGGCTCTGAACTCCCTATTGTCTGACCCACATGGCCGGCTGCTCTATGGTGCGCGGCCTACTTCCCGAGCAGTTTGTGTGGGTGACTCTGGCCTTCCAGACTAGATCGCAAGCCCGCGGGGTCAGGGTTCAGAGCTCATTCTGGGATGTTCTATCTCTGTAGACTCTGGAAGCAACTGGGTACTTGGAAAACAGTTGCGAAGGGTTTTGCAGATGTCTGCTTGGGAGCCCAGACGTGGAGAGAAATTGGACTTGATCACCTAACGTGGAAAGGCCTGCGTCCGCTGTGCTCTGCCACGTTTGGACGGATCTGAATGAAATTTTCAATGGCTAATTTCATTCCTAACCCTTCCGTGAGCCAGAAAACTCCACCTGCAGGGGAACGGTTTCTCATTGCCTTTCCTTTGAAAAGGGCGAGCACCCCATTTCCTGTCATCAGGCGCAGGAATTGGTTACTGCTCTCACAGTGGTAGTTGCTTAGGAAGGAAGTCCAAGGCTCAGGCTTCTGTAAAAGTTCTTGGCTGAGGGTCAAACCAGAATGAGCAATGCAGGACCCACATGTCGACTGATAGACAGACATCTGAGCTGGGGACGCTGAGGCCCAAGACAGTTTACGGAGAAGGTAGAATTATGTAACCCTGTCACTCAGCAGGGCTTCCTTCCAGCTCAAGGTATCCTGGGACCCAACAGTACACATAGCAACAAAACAAACTGACCGTGTTCACTCTTTGCATTGTCAGATGGGACACTCTCCACATCTTGGTGCATAAATCAGTGTAAGTGCAATGGAGTGATGCCTCATTTATTTACCATCACCAGGGAATGGGCTATTTATTATAGATAATATTCCAAATAACTAAAGCCCGTGACTCTCAATGCCAAAACTTTAAAAAATGTGAACCACGCAGGACAAAAACACTTCTAAACATTTTCTCTTGTCTTAAACACCATGCTCGGAATATGATTTGACTGTCGATCTGTTTGGAGAAAAAGTGTGGAACAAGGAATGGCCAGGATCATGGCTAGATATGATGTTTTAATGCTGATGACTAAACAGGATAAACAAAGTGCTTCTAGACTTAGTCAATTTCTTATTATTTTGAAAAGAAGGGGTAGTTTGGACATTGCTGGGGGAGAAACTGCCGCCTGGTTATGGAGGAGGCAGTGGGAGAATGTATATATACAGACACAGTGAACCCTGGAAAAATGCAGGCTTAGGAGCCCAGCCCTCTATGCAGTTGAAAATCTGTGTATAATTTTTGACTCCCCTCAAACTTAACTACTAATAACCTTCAGTTGGCAGAAGCCTTACTAATAACATAAACTGTTAACACATATTCTGTATATGTATTGTATGCTGTATTCTTACAGTAAAGTAAGCGAGGGAAAAATGTTATGAAGAAAATCAAAAGGAAGAGAAAATATATTTATATTACTGTGCAGTATTTATCAATATCAAAAGTTTGTGTTGTCTGTTTACAAGATGAATCATCTGTCAGTACCTACATCAATATTATCTTATATGACACAAACACCGTAGATGCTATACATATTACTAAGAGTAGGCGTAAAAAAGAAAATAATGTGTAAAAGAGATTCATATTTATTTATAGGTATGATGATTCATGCATTCATATTGAAGAAGCAGCAATAGATTATTTTATGTTAGCCTGATTTAATCTATGCAATTGCTTCATGGTAGTAAGGAAATCTACAAAAAAAATTTATTATATTTATTGAAAAAATCTCTGAAAATTCTTTTTTAAAATATATTTGTATTGATTTCAGAGAGAAAGGGAGAGAAATAGAGGGATAGAAACATCAATGATGAGAGAGAATCATTGATTGGCTGCCTCCTGCATGCCCCCTACTGGGGATCGAGCCCACAACCCCAACCCGGGCATGTGCCCCTGACCGGAATCGAACCCGGGACCCTTCCATCCGCAGGCCTATGCTCTATCCATTGAGCCACACCAGCTAGGGCTCTGAAAATTCGTGTTTGAACATTTCAGTTCCTCAGTCACACAACCACACCTACTGTCTGATGGAATGTCTTTCTGTCTGGTCTTTGAACAGGCACCAATGGCTGGTATCTGTGAACCCAATTTCCCTGCTGAGATGTTTCACCTACACCCTCCCTTCTCTCTGATTCCTCATAGCCATTCAGACTTCCTGAATTTCAGAATCTCAAAACTCCCCAATTCTGGTCAGCAGAGAGAACAATCGAGCTCTTTCTTTCTCTGTCTTATTTACTTCCCATTATGAAAAGACAGGAAAGTGGGTGGGTGAGCACCTGAGCTCATCCTGGACATATTAAAGCATATTTCAAAGATGATTTCTAAAATATTTTTCTTTTTAGAACGATCCAGTTCTTGTATGTATGTATAGAATAGCCTTCTCTCTCTGTCTTCCTGTTACAGATTCTAATTCTGAAGAATTGCTCAAGCCTTTTCTATTGATGCCCTCAGGTCTCTGAGTGTTTAAGATCATTAGCTTTAGAGGCAGATCAGGCTGGACTTGAATCTCAGCTTTGCCACTAACTAGTTATATGACCTTGTGCAAATGGCTAAGTACTCTGTGCTTCAGTTTCCTCATCTGTGAATAGAAAAAAAGTTTAAAAAAAAATCCAGTGCCTATTTCATAGGCTTTTTGAGAAGAAGATTAAATAAGCAATTGAATGTAAATTGTTTTAAACGGTGATTAGAATATAATAATTGTCAAGAAAATGTAGTTGTCATTTTTTTTTACATAAGACAAATAGAAGGTGGGAGGGATTCATATATTATCATCTCAATAAATGCCAAATGATTTTGAATAAAATTAACTTTATTTTTAATTGAAGAAAATATTATAAACACATAAAACATGATTAATAATCTAACCCAGTGGTTCTCAACCTTCCTAATGCCGCGACCCTTTAATACAGTTCCTCATGTTGTGGTGACCCCCAACCATAAAATTATTTTCGTTGCTACTTCATAACTGTAATTTTGCTACTGTTATGAATCATAATGTAAATATCTGATATGCAGGATGTATTTAGGTGACCCCTGTGAAAGGGTCGTTCGACCCCCAAAGGGGTCATGACCCACAGGTTGAGAACCGCTGATCTAACCTAACAGTGATATCCCATTGGTTACCTGTTATATTTTGGAACAAAACACCCATACATGCTCTGTGCCTTTATTATTCTAACTAGGGACTCAGTGCACGAAATTCGTGCACGAGGGCAGGGGGGAGGGGCTCAGCCCAGCCTGCACCCTCTCCAATCCGGGACCCCTCAGGGGATGTCCGACTGCCTGTTTAGGCCCGATCCCTCTCACAATCCGGGACCGCTGGCTCCTAACTGCTCACCTTCTTGCCTGCTGATTGCCCCTAACTGTCCCCCCTGCCAGCCTGATCACCCCTAACCACCTTTGCCTGCTGGCCTGATCGCCCCTAACTGCCCTCATGGCCAGCCTGGTCACCCCTTAATGTCCCCCCTGCCAGCCTGATCACCCCTAACCACCTCTGCCTGCCAACCTGGTTGCCCCTAACTGCCCCCCCCCACTGGCCTAGTCACCCCCAACTGCTCCCCTGCCAGCCTGGTCACCCCACACAGCCTGCTGTTCAGTTGTTTGGTCATCCCTCACTAATCCCCCTGCTGGCCTTGTCGCCCCAGGCAGCCTGCAGGTCGTTACTGTTACTGTAACAGTAACGGACAATTTGCATATTCTTCTTTTATTAGTATAGATGGTTATAGAACTCATAGCTATTACTACAAAAAATGGAACAGAATTATAAATAGATTATTGTTATTTGCAATAAGACATAATTTCACAACTAGAAAAGCGAAGAATATTCGAAGGCGCCTCTTGGTATTAGTAAGAGTTTAATAAAGTGTTTAGACACTAGAAATAAGAAAATGTAATGAAAAAACGTTAAAGCCATCCCAAACCAGCAAAAGACTGCAAAACCCAAAATGTTGAGAACAAAAATTAAAAATATCTTAGAAACATAAAGGCAACTCTAACAAAGTCCTCTGAAGGTAAAGTTAATCTTAGAAAGACTTTGAAACAGCTTAGTGACCTTTAGAGGCAACATAGACACACGGAGTGTGGTCAGAGCGTGGTTCCATCAGCACCGCGGAGTAGTCAAGGCTGGTTATGTAAATGTTCCAGGCCCTGGTTGGGTTCTCTGTAAAATGACCATAATAAGAGCACATGTCCCATAAGGCTGCTGTATGGATTAAACTAATATGGTCTGGCAGTAAATGCAAGACCTGGCGGATACAGTTTTATTTATCACTAGGAGCCCAGTGTGCAATTTGAAATCACGCAGGGCCGCCCTGCCTTGACACCCAAACCTGTCCACGCAGAGCTCCAGCACACCTGGCCCAGCCCCCAAACCATCTGGCCTTCTCTGGCCACTTCAAGCCCTGCCCTTAGTCCCTTGAGTCACATAGGGCTGGTCCTGCCTTCTCTGGGCGCCTTCCCGCTTCTTCCCCATCTCTGGAGCAATGCGGTGGCTCCACCCCATCATGGCGCCTGAGGAGAGTGTGGAAGCCTCCCGCCTGCTGCACTGTGCTCCTTCCCCTGGCAGGTGGGCCGCGGGGCACTCAGAGTGCAAACAGTGGGAGGCGAAGGACTGGTGAGGGGGGCTCTATGCACTCTCACCCCTGCCCTCCTCGGCACAGGATGGTCCCGCCTCCTCTGGGCGCCTCCCCACTTCCACCCCATCTCCTGAGCAACACCCCAGCTAATATGTTAATGTCCTGGTCATTACCCATTACAGTGTATCGACCATTAGCATATTAGCTCTTTATTAGTATAGATTATGATTGCCATTGATGTTACAACAGTTATTCCAAACTTCATGAGTAGACTTTATACCAAAAAATATTATATACTTCTTTATACAAGTTTGTAATAATTTGTCTAGCCTTGTGCAAAACTCTAGCAGGATTTTTCAAGAAATAGTACTGAAAGATTTTTAAATATCATTTTGTTGAAAGTATTACATATAACCCCCTTTTCCCACCATTGACCCCTTCTAGCCCACCCCTGCCCCCCTCACCCCAGAGTACTGAAAGTTTTATTAAAATATAATTTTAAAATATTTGCGGAACCACCGTACTGTTTTTCATAGTAGTTGTCATTTTACAACTCTGCCCACAATGCACAGGAGTTCCAATTACTCCCCATCTTTACCAACACTCGTTATTTTCTGTGTATTTGTTTTATGTTAGCCATCCTAATGAATGTGAGGTGGTATCTCCTGGTGGTTTTAATTTGCATTTCTCTAGCTTTTAATGTGTATCTTTTCACGAGTTTGTTGGCTCCTTTTTGTACTTTTGAACTTGTCAAAATGTTGTTAATTAACATATATTACTTTTGTATCAAACAACATGAGAAACATAATTAAGATCAGTTTTGCCTCCAGTTTTGTGACATTAGCAAAAGCAAAGACACTTTCTTTTTTCAGGTCCCCACATCTTCACTTGTGAAATAAGGAAGCTAGTCTAGCTAATCCCATCCATGATATTTTAAAAATAAAGATAATAATCTTTCCTTCAATGTTGTAAAAAGTAGTTACATTTTTAAATCTCCTGAATTTTAAATTATGAGCAGGACAGGTGATATATAAACCAAATTTATGATTTGGTGGTGATATTTATAGCATTTTTCCTTCATTTAACATTTTTAGAGCTCCAACTTGATGCTAAGCATTGGACCAGGGTCTAAGAACACAAAAACAATGTGATCTGGGCCCTGTTTTGTTAACTTACAAGCCTACTTAAATAGATGCGCTTATATGTAAATTACTATAATGCAACTTGAAGTTGATATAATACATGGATAAATAAGGTTCATTGGTGTTACAAAGGAGCAGACATCTGCTTCTATGATGCTAAAAATATGAAGATTCCTTAATAGTGGGAAAAATATCATGATGTTTGTCCCCAGACCTTGTTGTTTACAAAATTCATGGCATTCAAATTCAGTGAGAAGAAATTTAATATTCACTAGCAAAGACAAAGCAGAATTTCCATGAGCATTTAAGCATTACATTTAAAAAAGTGGCTAAGACGTTTTCCATTCAATCAAATAGCACTTTAGAATCCTATTGTGGGCTACACAAAGGATGTTTCTTGCTGGGCAGAGTAACATAATACATTCTGTGTGGAGCAGGAAACTTTAATGATATATGCAGTTTTGTTATTAAAACTGAGTTATATATTTTTCTCTGCTCTGGAAAATTGTGACCCAGTATAACATATCTTCACATTGTTTATAACTTGAGGAAAATCAACATTTTGGATTCCCAGTTCACACAGTAGGAATTACATTTGTTTTGGCCAAATATAATTTATGTAACGGCAAGGAACAATAAAACATGAACTCTACAGTGTTTTCTTACCTAAAAATAATATAGACCTTGTAAAATTGGAGAGATTATTATTATAAAGGAAAAGACAGTGACTTAAAAGGCCTCGGCTCATTTTACAACACTCTTTAATGTCTGTGCAAATAGGCAGGCACCTGTGTCCCCATTTTCTTTGACCCTAGCCACAGGAGTGAGATTCCACGCAGTAATAAATAACCTTGCAAGTAAAACTTTGAAATATAATTTGCTTGAACAAGCCCAGTTCTTCTGTGTTCAAAAGTCATTTTCAAAGTGACTGCTTAAAAATGATTCAGTATTCTTTTTTCATCTGCCTGTAAAGACCTACCGTGTATAATAAAAGCATCCGTTTCACCTTCTTAATAAGTTTCTAGTTAGTAAAGGGACCATTCTAGATTTAAGAGTTTTGGATTATGTGAATGAATGAACAAGTGAATGAATGAGCAATAAAAATCAATAACTGGATATGTGTATTTAAAGTCAACTGACCTATGCAGGAATTGACTCTACTATTTTTCAACACCATGATGTAAAAACACGATCTCATTTTCCAAGATGTGGAAATGATAAGATGAAGAGAAAGTGAAATTTCCTTTGAGGAGATATGGGCAAGAATTATATTGAATGCGTATTATAAAATCACTGATTGCCAAATCAATCAGACAACTGGAAAAATGATGGTATTTTGGAGGCAAATACTATGTTCAAGGAACTAGTCCACTGTATCTTATTTAATCTTCTAAAGTCTAAACAATTCCATGAAGTTGGCAGAGCTATCTCTATTTTACATGTGAAGAAACTAAGGTCCATAAATCTTACGCAATGCGTTCCAAGTCACACAGCCAAATACGTGGTGGGGCTGAGCCTAGACCAGGAGCCTTCTGAATCTACAGACTGCATTCTTTTCACTAGACCACTTGAGAATTGTCTGGGTGAGGACCATAGGCCAGGACCAGTCACAGCATAATCAGATGTCAGATGTGCCTAGCATCCCTGCTAGGTGGCCCCATCTACTCTTACAAAACTTACCTTTCCTCAGGCTCAAAACTTTCTCACTTACAGAGTAGATTTTCCTGCCCTGCGATTTGCTTAGATTTCAAATTCTTCTAATTCCTGGTATAATTTTTGACATGGCCTTTTCAGTTTTAACATCTATTTCAACCTGGAATTCGAATTGCATTGAATAGTATTGAGGTTTCTAATTGTATTGCATTTTTCGAAAGCGATCCATTCTTGATACCTATTTAGAGATAGTCGTCAGGAACCCTGAGTAAAGTGACTTTCTTCTCAGGAGCCAACAAGAGAGTCCATTTTCCTTTAAAAACTTTGCAGCCTCTCCAGGCACTGAGTCATCGGGCGTGCGGCCAGGCACTAGAGGGTGCTTTAGAAATATTATTTGGTGATGAATTCGGATGTTGTCCACTTGCTTTTCAGAAATCGTTCCTGTAAATCATGGCTTTGAAAACTTGTCAGCATTTTTCTCTTTCTTCCTTGGATTTCTTCAAAGGGAGAAGGAATGTCTGAAAAGTAAACATTCAATAGCCATAACTGCATCCCAACGAGGGTGGAATAAAAAAAATATTATAGATACTTATAGATACATAAATATTTCTGTGAGATAAAAAGAACCCTGTGGATAACTCACAGAGAGCCTACTGGAACTTTATCAGTCGGCTGGGCTTTGTCAGAATCAAGCGGGTTTGTGAGGGGCCAGGGAAACATATGTTTCTCCCTATTCCACACCCTTCTTTTCTGGAAGCTCTCAGTAAGCATAACCCCTCACATTGGTATGAGGCTCCTCTCTCTTCTTTTAAGAGGCACGTTTACATATCGTATCTCATAAGTGATATTCACGACCTGCTGTGCCGTGTTACTATTCCTAGTCTTTAATGAAAACCACTGAAGTTTAGAGAGGATCATTAACTCACTCTGATCCAGAAAGCCAAATGGCAAAGCTGGACTTTAGTTATAGGACTCTTCTCTGGTGTATATAGGGCAGTAACCACTCTTCTTCCTTTCTATTGTAAACAGAACCATATTTCCATACCGTTAACAACCATCACTTCTTCCCTTCTTCATCAGACTTTGTCACCACATGTACCTTTCCCTCTCTTCATTCTTTTATATCCTCTTACCTGATTTCCACTCTTAAATTAAAATCAAGCCCGGCTGGCGTGGCTCAGTGGTGGAGAGATGACCTATGAACCAGGAAGTCACGGTTGGATTCCCAGTCAGGGCACATGCCTGGGTTGTAGGCTCGATCCCCAGTGTGGGGCTTGCATGAGGCCATAGATCAATGATTTTCTCTCATCGTTGATGTTTCTATCTATCTCTCTCTCCCTCTCCTTTCCTCTCTGAAATCAATAAAAAAAAATATATTTTTAAAAAATCTAATAAAACAAACAACAAAAACCAGAGGTCATGAAATATGAAACAAGAACCCGTGCACTTGCCCTGTCCTCCTGGCAGTGGGGCTCCCAGGTCCTGGGGAGACTGCAGCACACAGCAAACTGCAGTGAGCCGTCGGCAAGGTCCAGTGTGTGGTCTGGGCCTTCAGCAGAGGCAGAGCTCTTATTGGAAAGATCAGAAAGGGCTTATTCAGAAAGTAAAATTCCTTCCTCCAGACCTTGGATTCCAAACAAGCACTCCAAGCTTTGGAAAGAGCAGACACTGTCCCACAGCTCAGGGCATTTGCAGAAGATGATGCAGATTGGAATTATTGGAGGATGGCTTATGTTGGGGGGGGGGGGGTACCATGAGGAGGAGACTGGCAAGCAAGCTTTGAACCAGCTTCTAAGGCAGCTCTGCCCAGTAGAACTATCTGAGATGTTGAAAATGTTTTAGAATGAGCCTTGTCCCATACAGTAGCCACTGGCCACATGTGGTTATGGAACATTTGAAAGTGGTTGGTGTGACTAAGAAACTGAAAATGAAATTTATTTAGACATTTAAACACAACATAGACAACCAAGTAGGTCTTTAAAAATGTATTGTATTGGTCAGTGTGTGAGAAGCTTGGGGGAGAGAGGCGGTATTTTCCCTAAATTTTTCTTTATCTCTAAAGCACTAATAATTTTAAAACCCCTACATGATTTATCAAACACATTATCTGTATTCTTTAAAACCCATAGGAAATAATATTCTTGTTTCAGCTTCAATTGATGCTTAAATTATGGATAAGTAATTCTGTAAAACTAGCCAGTGTCCACTCCTTCATTCTATGGCTAAAAGGATTATTAAAACAAAAACAGAAAATCTTGTTCCCCCAGTCTGTGAAGAGTTAATCCCCGAAAGATTTTAGATCAAAATATCCAAACCACAAGTAAAAACTGGTGCTGAACTTGGTAAATGATTTTCCAACAATCCTTTGCAAACAAGAACAAAACAAAAGCAGCAACAGCAAGGCACCAACACACACACTCATCCACTAACACAGTGGTTCTCAACCTTCTGGCCCTTTAAATATAGTTCCTCATGTTGGGACCCAACCATAAAATTATTTTCGTTGCTACTTCATAACTGTAATGTTGCTACTGTTAGGAATAGTAATGTAAATATCTGATATGCAGGATGGTCTTAGGCGACCCCTGTGAAAGGGTCGTTCAACCCACAGGTTGAGAACTGCTGCACTAACATGACTGTACTTTACCCGCAATGGGACTCATTTGGCTGCCTTCTCAAATAAACGTTGAATATGTTTGTGGTGGTGAATCCTCACATGTGGACATGTTGAAGATCATTGGGCACCAAATCGCCCTTCATGCACCGTGTTATGGACCAAGGTTCACTCATGACCTGTCCTCTCTTCTACTACCCAAGGAGATGAGCAAAATGTGCAGAGTTTCAGAAAGGATTGGGAAGTCAGTTAGTTTTTCCTTGACAGTCATTCAAATGGGGCTTTGACTAAACACCCCTGATGCCAATGGAGGGTGTTTACCCAGTTCTCCAGTTGAGGGCTGTCTGCTTTCTGCCTCCCCAAAAGTCTCATTGGGAGACATTCTTTGCTAGTCATCAACAGCCTCTGTTGCTATTGCCCAAAATTTTGGGGGGCTTTGTTTTGGGCTTTTTTAGACCTGGAGGGAAAGGGAAGATCAGCTGCTGAGGGCCACTGGAGTGCGTGGAGATGGGGCTCTCGAGATTTATGCTCCTCTGCCTCCTTTGTCTCACAACAATGAAAAATCTTGAACTCCCAGAGATATTGTTTTCTAGCATCTTAACCTCATCCAAGTTGTCTGACATTTCTTTAAAATATTGGCAGCAGAACACTTGAAAGGGATTTAGCTCAAATTCTCAATTATAATGTTATTATGTGTGTCTTTAAACCTCCTGTTGGAGTTTTCTTACCAAAAACAAAAACAAAAAAGGCCAAGATCTGGCATCAGTGTCATTTCCTATATATTTACATGAACTCGGACAGTTGCCTCTCTCAACTTAAGGAAAACAATGTGATTATCAATAGCCACATGTTAGTTATGGCTGGGATTGTTCCTCTTGTCAGAGAATCCTAAGATCTTAACATTGAACTTAAAGGAAGCACCTTAAATCATTCTTACAAATGGCTGTACTCTTTGCAAGTTTTAACTGCCTGAGATCAGAACTGGGAAGAATGCTCGTTCATGTTCTGCTCTCCACAACTCCCCCCCCAAAAAATGTCCAAGCAGCCAAGTCTCTGGTATGTATCAGAGAAACAGGCAATTTTCAGAGTGAAGTCAAGTGAAAAGTATGCACATGGCAGTGTCAATGTTAGGAGAGTTTGGGGGGGAAATATGCCAACTATGTGCTGTTTTGCTACAGTAAGTATAGAACCGTCTCTCTAATGCCATGGACAAGATCCTTGCCAAGTGGAATACCCTATTTATAACCCTATCCAGAAGGGGAAATAGTGCCAGGAACAAGATAAAACTATTAGCTGTATTAACAAAAATACTTAAAAGCATGTTTCTGTTTGAAGATGTTGGCGGTTAAGAGAAAAATATAAGTAGTTGTAGATCTGGGTGTTGAAACCTGTTGCAAGACCATTAATTAGTCATCATCTTATCTTTAGTGCCATATCTCTGCCAACTCGCCTGTTTGAAGTGGTAAATGGAGCTCATAAATGGACTCTTTGGGAGATATTTAGAAAATAAACAATTCCCCCTGTTCAGTAAATAGTTCAGAAATCTCCCTGGGCACACATGTTTTTCCCTCCCTGTTGGCACTGTGGATTCAGTGCCCATCTGGAACGTCCTCCCAATCTGTCTTGGAGCTGCCAGTCTTTCCAATGCCAAGTATTTAGGCTGCAGTCCCAGAGGTGAGAAAAATAGATTGACTCCAAGGGAGTGACACTGGTCACAAGGATGTCACACTGGGAGGGACTTGGCCACCAGCCTGCCCGTGCCAGCACCAGGAGCTGGGCCAGGAGACACCACCCAGGTCATTGCCCCTCCCTGGTACCCTGAGGAGCAGCATGCTGAGTGCATGCGAGCTTGAGGGAATGGTTGGACTGGCCCCAGGGTGGCTCCCTTCATCTTCTCTACTGTATCAGTGAAACTAGACAAATGCCACGCTGTCCTTACTACAAGGACTGGGCAAGAATTAAGGTACAGTTTCCCTTTTCTTCCTTTGTTTCATCACTTTCTCTTCTCCACCTACTCATCTAACTAAGTAGAATATGAAGAACTTAGGATTTGGAATCAGCCAGAATTTCTTAATCTCATTATTTAGTAATCTAATATGTTTATTATTTTATTAGATAATCTAGGAAATTACCCTATAAGTATATACTTATTAAAATAACTAATTTAATTACCAACCCACTTTTTATCCAATTATATGATCATTTTATAAAAAATTATATATAATTAGTAAAGATATAATCTCCACACAC
>NW_005871142.1:4001949-4005962 GCF_000147115.1 Myotis lucifugus | reverse complement strand
CATTGGCCTGCAGACTGAAGGGTCCTGGGTTTGATTGCGGTCAAGGGCACATGCCAGGGTTGCCCGCTAGATCCCCAGTAGGGGGCATGCAGGAGGCAGCCAATCAAGGTTCTCTCTCATCATTGATGTTTCTCTTTCTCTCTCTCCCTTCCTCTCTGAAATCAATAAAAATATATTTAAAAATAAATAAAATATATTGCATATATCATGTATTATGTATTATATTTTCTATATCATACATTATATTATGACTTACATATTACAAATCTGTATCATGTATATGTCATAGATCATGTATCATGTTTTATTTATTATATTAATAGATATTGGTTGTTAATCTGCTTATATAAATTGTATATAACTGTATACAATTTTATTTTTAAAAGTAATTTAAAATACGCCCCAACCGGTTTGGCTCAGTGGATAGAGCGTCCGCCTGCGGACTGAAGGGTCCCGGGTTCGGTTCTGGTCAAGGGCATGTACCTGGGTTGCGGGCACGTCCCCGGTGGGGGGCATGCAGGAGGCAGCTGATCGATGTTTCTAACTCTCTATCCCTCTCCCTTCCTCTCTGTAAAAAATCAATAAAAAAATTTAAAAAAAAAATAAAAAAAAATAAAAGTAATTTAAAATATAAAATGCTACAATGATGAAATGATTAACATATTATATACATAGTATATAGTATGTTAGGTTATGACATGGATAATTTGATTATAAAATTATCAAAATTTAAAAAGAAATTTTCATCTACAAGTGCTATTGATATAAATATAAGTGTAAATACCATGTCCAGGTATAAATATTCAATAATCTTCAGTGTACTTGGGCCACGATTCTCACGGTTAAGAATTATCCCAAGAGTCGGTAATAAATGTGCCCGAAATGATTAAATTCAGGCTCTGCCAGGGGTGGGAACCTGGGCAGGCCAATTAACTCTCTGAATCCCTATTTCTCCCTCTTGTAAAGAATGGGAGGGGGTAGATTGAGATTGAAATAATACACGAAAAGTGTGCAACGGAATTGCAAGCACATAAATAAGCCAAAAATGAGAGATATCATTATTCACAGTATTGTTCAGGTTAATTATTATTAAAAACTAATTATTGTTGTTTTCAATGGAAGTCGTGGAAAGAGTGGGAGCAGCAGCCGGTCCCTCCAGGGCAGCTCTCTGCAGAGCTGGCTACTGCGATGTCTGTTTTGCTTGGGCCCCATTCGGAGAGCGGACCGGTTGTTCTCACTTTCTGGTGGTTGGAGGATATTCAAACCGATCTCCCTTGTGGGGTAAGATCTTGGGGACAAATATTTCTTCTATTTCAAGGTTTCTTAAATTTCACATGTGATTTAAAAAAGCAAATAAGCCCCTTAATTGCTTCGTTAAGCTAGTCAACACTAATTAAGAAAAGTCAAGAGGAAAAATATTAGAAACTGCTGTGCCTGACTCTCAGCCTCCTCTGTTTCTCCCAGAATAAGTCTTGCTTTGCCGAGGGAAGGGAGTTAGTGATTTTCCGTGGTACAGCCCGCTCTGACCTCCTCAGTTCTGAGTTTGAAATTGAGCTCTAGTCCTTTGGGGTTGGATTCGATTTATTCCCGGTGAAACATGATTTCCCAACCCCATGAAAAATGCCTAAAATGTCTGGTAAAGGAATGCAGCGGGTCATCCGAGTGACTTCGGTGAGTTAGAATTCAGCAAGCTTGACCCATCAGTTCCTCCTGCTTTGGCACAGCTCAGGAGCTGAAGACAGTGGCACGGAGATCAGAGGCAGTAGCTTGGCTTAAAGGGGAACTTTGCCTGTGAATATATGTGTGTGCTTGTATGTCTGCATACATGGGCACGTGGGTATGTTCCATGCACCCGTGTGCACATATGTGATAGGGGTGTGTGTGGTAAGGATACTCGACTTATCTGCAAGACAGATGGAACCTGAATTCAGGCTTTTGTTTTTGTCCAAACTTTGGGACAATTATTCCTCTTAGCTCTGCTGAAGCTTATAAGAAAAATAAGTTTCGTTATGAATTTTCCTGGAACTCACTAGGCCGTGCCCCTGGTTATGTTGGCTCCCTTGGAATCTTTCACATCCAGAGAGGATGATAAAGAGAATCCAGTAACCTGCTTTAACTCTCCTCTGTGGTAGTAAATAGGTTCTATAGGGTATTGGGCACTTACCCTGTACTGAATTCTACTTGGGTATTTTATAGCATAGGCCATATTTAATTCCCACATTAACTCCTCGAGGTGCCTTTATTACTTCCATTTAATTGATTGATGAAGTTGTCAGGGTGAGAAAAAGAAAAAGGCTCCTGGCCCCAGAGTTGGTACCTGGTTGAGCAGGAAATAGGACCCAGAGCTGCCTACTGCAAAAGCAATGTGATTGCCTCCGTAGCCCATGATTCAGAAGGCTCTATTATTGTGACCCTCAGAATTAGTCCCAAGTGAGAAAAATCCAAGTCTCCCCTTGTTCTGAAAACACTGCTTACTTAGTAACATGCCTCTGCTGAGCCCACTCAGCAGGCAAACACCCCTGCAGCCCCAAGGATGGCTTCCCCACAGCCTTCAGGACCTGGTTGCATGAGGAGCCCTTCAGAGGACTTTGGGCTGCTTATGGGAATTTTCTAGAAGAGCAGCAAGTAGGAAGTATCCAGCATTAGAATCAGAAGGAATTTCTCCCACAGTCTCACTTGTGCCAGGGAGGCCAGGCCTGAATTATTAAGGGTTGTAGGTGATCATCCCTAGATGTGCCAGTTCCCCTAGATGGCCTCCCCGATTGGACTGTGATTGGGTGGGAGGGATAAGAACCTTGCCTTGATCATAAGAAATGCAGTAGGAGCCCCAAACTGTAGGACTCACTCAGCTATTTTTCAGTCATAAAGCATCCTGGGACACTAATTGCTTGGGCCCGTTGGAGAAACAAAAGCTGGGTGTGCCTTGAGTGAGAGATGATGTAGAGGATCTCAATGGATGTGGTCATGGGTCCAGTTCATAGAGTCCCAGGGGTTCCAATAACTCAGTATTGACTGGTTCTGTGATATCAAGGGTATTGGCTCTCTTCTGGGAGCTGAAAGACCTGCTTTCCAGTAGACTCCTGGACACTTAAGATCTACCCCAGTTTTCTTGGGGCCTAGGACTAGAGGGCAAGGACTAATTCTAGGTTCCAGGCATTGTGGTCTGAGCCAGCTGAGAGTTCCCATGCCTTTGAGAAAAACAAAGTCTGCAGGGTGAGGAGGGTGGCAGAGTATGTAGTTCTGATGCTTCAGCCACATGTACGTTCTCTTGAGAAAATAAATTACTGCCCTGGCTGTGTGGCTCAGTTGGTTGAGAAACTTCTGGCCATCGAAAGGTTGCTGGTTCACTTCACAGTCCGGACACATGCCATGGTGGCAGGCTCAATGCCCGATGAGGGGAGGGGGGGCATGCAGGAGGCAGCGATTGATGATGTTCCACTCTCCCCCTCTCTCTAAAAATCAATAAAAAATCTTTTTTAAAAAAGAAAACAAATTACCTCTGGCCAGGGACTGTATGTAGATAAACTAAGGCACAAAGTGTACACAATTAAAACTACTCCACCATTTGTGCAAGGACTGACTTTAATTAGAACAAGCAAATAAAGGAACAAACAAACCTTACATATTCCCTTTAGTTCTCAGTGTTCTGAAGATCCACTGCGACTCATTATAAGCCTAAAAAATCTTATCAAATAGTTATCAAATAATTCCCATAAAGAATACGAACTAGCATCATGAAATTCTTTCCCAAGAAGATCTTTAATGAGAGTAAAATGAGGTCTTAATAATAACAACTAACAAGCCATAGTGGGGCCACTATTGCTCTAACTGCTCACAAGTCAAGGGCCAGAAATCAAGTTTAAGCAAGAACCATGTGTGATGAATGCTCAGGGGGTGGGAGCTTACAACCCAAGTGGACCTAAGAGAATGAATGTGAGAGGCTATGTCCCAGCCCTGGCCAGGGTTCAGAAGGTGGTCCCTGATACAGCACCTATCAGTCAGGCAAAGCTTCA
>NW_005871142.1:3999583-4001536 GCF_000147115.1 Myotis lucifugus | reverse complement strand
GGGGGAGAAAGAAAGAAAGAAAGAAAGAAAGAAAGAAAGAAAGAAAGAAAGAAAGAAAGAAAGAAAGAAAGAAGGAAAGAAAGAAAGAAAGAAAGAAAGAAAGAAAGAAAGAAAGAAAGAAAGAAAGAGAAAGAAAGAAAGAAAGAAAAGAGAAGAGAAAAAAACAAAAGAAAAGAAAAAAGAAAAGAAAAGAAAAAAGAAAAGAAAAAAAAAAGAAAAGAAAAGAAAAGAAAGATTAGTTCTCAGTCTTATGGACTAAGCCAGAGATAGTAGAGATAGCAGCAGGTACTTAGGGAAACAATAGGATTTAGAACCATATTGTGGGAAAGTGATTATAATGTAATGAGAGTGCCTGATAGTCACACCCAGTCAATGATGCTGACAAGGATGCATGATATTCTAAGCTCCACTGGCCTGAAGATTGAAGTGGTCGAAGGCTCCTGATAAGCTGTCATGAGCAGGACTTATTTGGGTCCCGGGTACTCTTAATCCCCCTGAAGATTCAGAGGATTGGGCCCTAATGATCTGAAGAGGAAGCAAACCAAAGGGGGAAAGATTTCCTATATCCGCACCCTGGAAAGTCATCAGCTCCAGATCCTTTCCATTCGAGATCTCCCAAAAGGAGAATGACCCCATTCTTCAAGTCAAAGGTGAGCATAACACAGGCCTGTTTAGAAGCTGGTGTGAGGACACCTGCCACCTGGAATGAGAGGGTCAAATCTCAGCTACAACGCACTTGGTGGGCAGGTGAGACCAGTAGGCTCCTCATCTGAAAGGATCTAGATCAGACACGGATTTTGATATTCTGAGTCCATAAAAGCTTCTGCACACTACACTGAAGTATATCCCTGAGGGTGCCCTCAGAGACAGCCCAGAAAAGTCTTCCCTTCCCACATAAAGTCATGAGAAAGCCATGGTGGTTCTTTTTTTCCTTCAACCTGCTCTAACGCCTTTGCTCTCCCCACCGATTCAAATCTCGGCCCATAGATTTATACCTCAGTTCTTCACCCAAAGTCTGCTCTTTGCCTGGAATGCCCTCTCTCCTCTCTAGTCACTAGATTCCTATTGGAACTTTGGACTTAATCCCACCTATCTACCCATCATGACTGTTTCGTCTTCCAGTGACTCTTCCTGGATTCATGTAATAATTATTTAGTAGAGTTTCCTAGAAAGCCCATGGGTAAGAGTTGGATTCACGTTAAACCACAGATTAATGAGTAGAAAGAGCCCCTATAGACCACCAGCCCCACTATCTCTCTGTTTGGGTGAGTAGGCCGGGGTCCAGAAGGGAGAAATGATTGCTTCCAGGTCACAGGAGAATCAATCACAGAGGAAGAAAAAGTCCGCATCTCCTGACGCTCAACCCAGGATGTCTTCCATGACTTCCCCTTGACTAAGTTGTTCAGCTGGAGATGCAAACGCAGCAAAGATCATATTTGCAGAGAAGTTACAAGGGATGGGTCAGGGCTCTCCCCTGATATATTGGCAGCTATAAGTCTTGCTGAAGGTCCCTGTATTTTCAGCTCTGGTGGAATCATAAGGTTTCTGAATAAGCAGGAAGAAGCCAGAGCTGGGTAAGGCCATGTCTAAGGTACTGCAAGCCCTCCCCGGAGGGAAGAGAAGCGGATCCATTATGTTAACCTTGAGATTTCCTCCTATGTTCCCTTTATGGCTTTCTTCACCTCACCTGAGTTCTGGGGCATGAATGTGCTCAGGGGTAGGGAAGGCTGTAATCCCCAGGGTCCTGCACTATAAACTTCATTTCCTCCCTTTATTGCAGTTAACTGCCCATGAACTCTATTAAATATTTTGCAAATTTGAGATCCCTAAAACACATGTTACAGTTAATTTTTAACCCTCATGCTAACTAGGATGTGGTCGAATTTTTCACAACAAATTCCAAGGATATTTTTGATATTACTTGGAAAAAAATGCATTTAAAGGTAGCTCTGG
>NW_005871142.1:3996070-3998773 GCF_000147115.1 Myotis lucifugus | reverse complement strand
CTTCCTTCCTTCTTTCCTTCCTTCCTTCCTTCCTTCCTTCCTTCCTTCCTTCTTTCCCTTTTTCTCTCCCTCCCTTCCTTCCTCCCTCCCTCTCTCCCTTCCCACCTCCCTTCTTTCCTTCTTTTTACTCAACAAGTATGCTCTGAGTCCCTACATGTGCCAGGAATTATCTAGCTCTTACATATACACTGGTAAACATATCCCTGGAAACACATTAACCACATGATCCCACATTTAATGACTTAATCATGCTTAGAAGTATGCAACCACTGAGGTGGGTACTCTTCCCCCCAAACATCAATCCATTCAAGGAATTCATCTCAACAGAAAGTTTTGAGAAAATGTCCAACTATAGAAAATAAAGCAACTTCCCTTCTTTTCGTCTTTGGGTCAAATCACTTTTTTGTTTTTAAGGGGTTTTGTCTCCTCAAATGATTCCCTATTTGCTCTCAGTCAAAATCTTGAGTTGAAGTTCACCTAAATCTTGGTTACTGCAAATAAGGGGGTGGTGGTGGTATAGTTACAGCATCCTCCCCTACCCCCAACACCAATTCTGAAACAGCTGAGGGAGAGCAGGGCCATTCGAGAGAAGAATGTCCAACTTTCTCTGCTTTCTGGCCTTCCTGTGGCCAAGGTCAATGTGTGCCCAGAGGAGAGACCCTCATCTCTTACATGTACCCTGTTGAACTCATTCTCTCTTCTCAGCTACTCTCGCTCCTATTTCCCCACCCTCTGTTTTCAATGCAGGGGTAGCATTCTCAATAAGTAGGTGTCAACTCCTCTCAATATCTTCAATAAGTAATAATTTATTTATGGAGGAGGAGATATCCAGGGGACAAACCAAATATTCTTCCTGAAGAACCAGTAACAAGCAAACACAGTAATAATCAGGACAAAGCTGCGTCTACGTTTGACCAGGCACCAGTGAACATGTTATAGGTTTTATTTATCAAGTTATATTTTGCCAAGATGAGAGGGTGGGAGTTATTTTATATTAAAGAATGGAACAAATGAAGGGTTCTCAAACTTTTTGTTTCATAATCCCTTTACATTCTTAGGAATCATAAAGGACCTCAAAAATTTATGTCGCTTATAACCTATCAATATTTAACATATCAGAAACTATAACTGAGGACACCTTTTCAATGTTTGTTAACTAGTTCATTTAAAAATAATAACATATTTTATGAAAATAACTATTGTAATTTTTAAAAGAAGTTAATGAGCCTGACTCGTGTGGCTCAGTGGTTGAGCAATGACCTATGAACCAGGAGGTACGGTTTGATTCCAGGTCAGGGAACATGCCCAGGTTGCAGGCTCCAGCCCCAGGAGTGGGTGTACAAGAAGCAGCCCATCTATGATTCTCTCTCATCATTTGTTTCTATCTCTCTCTCCCTCTGTCTTCCTCTCTGATATCAATAAAAATATATGTATTTTTTAAAAGCAGTTAATGAGAAAAAATAAAATTTTTAATGTTTGTGTTAGTCGCAGATGTTCACACCAGCTTCTGCACTCAATCTGTTGTGACCTCACACGTCACGTGGCCTTGGGAGAACGCTACATTCACGACAGACCATACACTACTTAACTGACCTGGGCCTCGGTTTCTTCACGTTAAAATGGATAAAATAATAGTACCTGTTAGGTATAGGTATAAGAGTTAAATGACTTTGTAACATAAACTGTTAGGAATGATAGCTGGCAAACAGGAAGAACTGTTACCATCAACAACACTGTTAGTAGCGTTTACTCTGTGGAACTAATCCCTGAGTGAGGAAGGGCCTGTGCCCTCCACATCTCGACAGAGGGAAACTGGACACTCACACACGTAGCAACTGAGGTGAAGTCATCATCCCTCCCTATATCTTCAGTGACTTCCACCTGAGACAGAGCACCTGGCCTTTGTAAGTGTCAGCCCAGGTTTGAGGCAGCGGTTCTGTAGTTACCCAGACTCAGGCTGCCAGACGGATTTGTATGGGATGAAGCAATAGACACAGCCATAGAACCCTTCTCGTGATCTTCAAGGGGCTGGGGTGGATGGGACTTCGTGGGTTGCTTTGTTTAACTGGCCTCCAGCTCCATGAATTTCCCATGCTTTGTGTCTGGGGTTTATTCTACAGCCTTGGTTTGGGTATTTTGGGGAATTAGGAGGTTACCTAATTAAGATGTTCTCTTAATTGATAGCATATCAGGGGTTTACAGAACTTGCCTCTCCAGAGGTTTTTGCCCCCCTAAATCTTCCTCCATGTCCTGATCTAGGCAATTTCCTCAGCAACATGGTTACTGGCATATTTCTATGCCAGTATGCTATGCTGTGCTACGCTATGCCATGCCATGCCATGCCATGCTATGCTATGCTATGCTATGCTATGCTATGCTATGCTATGCTATGCTTGACTTGTACATTTAGCCAGTGCCAGCACAGCAGAAACCAAAAGTGACTCAGGGGTGACCTCGCCTCCCCTCTGTGGAACAGTGCCCTTTCTTCCGTATCAGACTTGATACCACCTGTCGGAACAGCAACTTTTCTCTCCACCTGATGTTCTAGGGCAGGGGGCTTCACCCTTCCTGCCCTTTAAAACAGGTCCCTCATGTTGGGACCCCACCAGAAAAATAATTTCCATGCTCACTCTCAAATGTGAAAGGTGCTACTGTCGAATGAATGTCAAGGAAAAATATCTAAAAGGGGGGGGGGGTTTTTTA
>NW_005871142.1:3992537-3995923 GCF_000147115.1 Myotis lucifugus | reverse complement strand
AATGTTTCCCGGGAGGAACAGTGCCCAAAATCTAAAGTTTAAGGGGCAAGAAGCAGACTTGCCGCCGTAAGTCACTGAGAAATGGTGGTCAGTGGCACCCAAAAATTCACTGCAGGGCTTCATAATAGTCCCTCTCCCTTTGGAGAGAGCTGGGGGCCCGCCTTGCACCCTCAGCCTGTGACTTCCCCAGCATGCAGAGCCCTAGAGAAGGCTGCTCCAGGGCTGGCGGAGATGGTGCAGGAGGCTGTATTCCCAGGAAGAGAGCTCACTGACAGCCCACGGCCATGCGGGGACCTGGGCCCCCGGCCCCCTCAGATGAAGTCAGCAGCCCCCAGAGTGTCTCAAAGCTGCTGCTGGCCTCAAAGCTCAACGTGCTTGGCCCAGGCCCCACATCACCGTGGGACACCCAGGGCTTCAAAGGAGGGCCCCTCGGAGCAGCCTCCTCCCCCCAAACACTTCTTGCCAAAGCACAGCTGAGGCAGGCTTGAAGCTAAATATTTGGATTGAAGGGGAGGGAGTGTCCAGTCGCTCTGAGGGGTATCTTACCCAGGCCGCGGGGAGAAAACCAGCTCACAGCTCAGGCATCTTGGCCCCTCGACATGGAAAGCAAGAGCAGGGCCGCTGTGCAGTCAGCTGGACCATATGCCTGGGAACTGGCAGAGGAGAGGCCTGCAGTGTGCACAGCGCTTCCCAGCCTGGCCCTCCTCTCACTCCTGCCTCTAAGCAGCCTTGAGAACCGGCAGGGTAGCTGGCTCACCCCTGTGCACACAGACATTGAGCACCTCCCAGAAAGGAAATGGCCTGAAACCTGGTTTGCACAGCAAAGAGAGGCTTGAGACCAGACTCTACCTCGGGCCTCCTGCAGGCAGGCTCTACCCCCTTCCTTAGCAGAGAGGGTTTCCGCTTCATAATGACAGTGTCCAGCAGAAGCACCCAGGGCTTGAGGGAGGTAGAAAGGGCATGGGTGGTTTTTTTTAAAACATATCTTTATTGATTGCAGAGAGGAAGGGGAAGGGAGGGAGGGAGAGAGAGACATCAATGATGAGAGAGAATCATTGATTGGCTGCCTCCTGCACACTGCACACTGGGGATCAAGCCTGCAACTGGAGCATGTGCCCTGACTGGTGATCAAACTATGACTTCCTACTTCATAGGTTGACGCTCAACCACTGAGCCACGCCCACCGGGCAAGAGCATGGGTTTGGGAAACAAAGAGCTCACCCAGGTCAGTTTGGGAGCCCAGGCCTCAGTGTCATCTGGAAAATGTAGGCAATAATAAACCCCTCCCTGACCCCCCACTGGACTGCACTGAGGACCAACTGAGTCAGCATGCATTTTTATTTTGTTTTTTGTTCGTCCTCACCCAAGGATATTTTTTCCATTGCTTTTCAGAGAGTGGGAGGGGGCAAGGGGAAAACAGAGAGAGAGAAACATGGATGTGAGAGAGAGACATCGACTGGTTGCCTCCCACACCTGCCCCCACTGGGGCAGGGAGAGAACCCGTAACCCGGGTATGTGCCCTTTGACCGGGGAATTGAACCCGAGACCCTTCTGTGCTTGGGCCAATGCTCTAACCAATGGGGAAATACCCACCAGGGCAAGTCAGCATGTATTTTAAAGCCCCTTCCACACCCAATATACCCTGCTCCAGGCCCAGATGGTGATGGTGGTTACGCTGCAGAAAATGATCGTCTGGGCCTGGAGGAAACTGGAGATGGGTGTTATCTTCGCCATCACTTCATACATGTGGAAACCAGTTTGCTTACGTTGACCTAGTAAAATAGTAGCAATCGGGCTTCCATCTCCGGCCTCCGCTGCTCCCTTACCCCTCTTTCTCTCTGTGTTCCCAAACACTCGCAAAACTCCACGTTTGTTCTCTGAGGAGCAGATGGAACAGATGATATGTGCTGAGTTTATGGATGAGAAAACGTGCCCCAGGGCTACAGGCATTACCTCACAGGGCTTGGGGAGGGAGCTGTGGCCGGGGTCTCCCTCTTTATTGGCCCAGAGTCTTTCACTTCAAAATGTAAAGAAAGAAAAAAAGAAAACAACTCATGCTCAATATTTGTCATCCAAACGTTAGAAGGCCCCTCTTGGTACTGAGTTCCCAACCATTGCAAGGAGCCTCCTTTATAAAATCCCTGCCTGCTGGTAGCCCACTTCTGCCCAATGAGCTCCTTTGTAGCCCTCCTCAGACACATGATTCCACTGCTAAACATCTCCATCTTCAACTCATATTTACAAACAACCTACTGTGTGCAGGGGACTATACACTGAGTGGCCAGATTATTATGACCACCTGATGTTTGTAGGCAAATTATAATTTCGCACTGAAGTTACTAGAGGGCCAGATCATTATAAACGTCTGAATAGCACAACATACCTAAGTATTGTTGCTGATCAAGTTCATCCTATCATGTTGATGGCGTATCCCAATGGAGATGGCTTCTTCCAACAAGACTATGCGCCATGCCACGGTGCTCATATTGTGCAGGAGTGGTTTCAAGAACATGAGGGAGACTTTACCTTGCTTAGGTGGCCCCCACAATCACCAGATCTCAATCCAATTGAGCATTTGTGAGACGAAGTTAAAAGAGCCATCAGGCAGCTGGTTCCACAACCATCAAATCTCACAGAGCTGGACAGTGCTATTCATCAGGCATGGTGTCAGATTCCTCGCATCACCTTTCAACATCTCGTGGAGTCAATGCCAAGAAGAATCGCCGCAGTATTGAAGGCAAAAGGTGGCCCAAAGAAGTACTGATGGGGTGGTCATAATAATCTGGCCACTCAGTGTATATGGCATGGAGATTCTGAAGAATTATCTGTAATATTATCAAAAGGCCTAACAGTTGCCCAGATATATTGCCAATAAGTACTGGTTTCCACCAATGCTCATATCTGGGAGCAGTCATACAAACCTCCAAGTCATGAACATTTAGAAACCTACTTAAAAAGATTTTACCAGCCCAGCTGGCATGGCTCAGTGGTTGAAGTTCAACCTATGAACCAGGAGGTCATGGTTCAATTCTCGGTCAGAGCACATGCCCAGGTTGCAGGCTTGATCCCAGTGCGGGGCATGTAGGAGGCAGCCGATCAATGTTTCTCTCTCATCATTGATGTTTCTCTCTCTCCTTCTTCCTTCTCTGAAAGCTATAAAAATATTTTTTTAAAAAAAAAATTCTTTACCAAAAATGAGTGCTGTTAACCTGCATTGGTATTTCTGCGTACTTTGCATGTATTTGCCAGGGCCTTCTATGATTAAGTACTAATTGGTGATTTCTTTCTGGTTTGTGGAAACCAGAACAGTCTCTTGAGAAACATCTCCATAGTAGGACTAAATTATAATCCATCCCAGGACACTCTTGAAACCCAAAGAGGGAGCT
>NW_005871142.1:3990355-3991892 GCF_000147115.1 Myotis lucifugus | reverse complement strand
ACTAGAATGATCTTCCCATTTATAGCAAGCAGTTGCACGAAGACTTGAGTGACGTGGAGAAAAGGAAAGGCGGCAACATTTTATAATAGAGTCCCATCTTCTCCACACTGACCCCCAGCTCCCCCACATGCTGTGTCCCAAGTGGGGTGTTGCCCCTGCTCTTTCCATCTTTGCTACCAACTGATATCAGTGGCGGCATTATTTGCCCATCCCTTCCCTTCGGCCTCCGGATAGTTCCATCTCTCTGTCGCCTAATTCACCCTTAGCAGACACGCCCTCTTGCTGGAGCTGCTTTGTCCTTTATTGCTATTCCAGGCTTTAGATGTGTTCCAAACTAGATGGTGATCAGCTTGACATTGGGAGAACGTACCTTCCTACATTATTCTGCCCTCTGGCCACCAGCAATTTTCAGAGGATACACTAAGTGGCGGGGAGGGGGGGCGGGGGCATGAATTAGATTTAATCTTGTTCTGACTGCTTTTCTATTTGGCTTTGTTTTATGTTGCCTCCACTGCATGGTATGGTATCACGATGTAAAACATTCACCAACATATTTTTCCCTTCCTATCCCCTCCCCCACCATGAATCTGCCCAGTAAATGCCATTTGCCTCAGGGACAGTTTGTCAGAATCAGATCAAAAAATAAAGGAGCTAATTCTTCACAGTTCACATTAATAATCTTGATGTTCTGGGTAAAAGGAAGGTTTAGAAGGCAAGTGTGTTTATAAGGATTGAGATCTCCCTTCCTCTCCACCTAACCTCAGACAACCTGGAAACCCACAACCCGGGATGGGAAAGGCGAGTTAGGGGAAGTCACCAGTTCAGATATTTGGTCTATGAATGGGTCCTGTCCACTCCTCCTCCTGGGTCAGCTCCTAAGGGAGGAGTTAGGGAAGTAGAACTCCCCACAGAAGTCTGAGCATCCAGGTGTATCTTCCTCTTCCTCTCCGAGCAAACAGAGCGCAGCTGAGAAGCAAGCGAGGCTCCCTGAGAAGAAGTTGTGGACAGCAGGTGTTGCCAAGTGGTGGGCATGTGGCTCCAGGAGGCTCACCACAGGGTGGGGAAGCATAGCCCTGAGCCCTGCGTAGCCCAGGGCAGTGTGAGGAGAAGAGCTAAGAGCTGCACTGTTTGGGTTCTAAGAGGGAGAGAAAGCAGGGGGGCCATGGGTACAGTGACCTAGGTAAGGGGGCAGGGAGGTCCACAGGAGAGGCGGGGATGGGCCTTGCTGCCAAGAGGCTAAGGGGGCCCAGCACTTCTCAGCAGGCCTACATGGGAAAGTTGTGGTGACTGTCTGTACTAGTAATACATTGGAGAAAATATGGAGGGTATTTCTTTTTCTTTTCTTTTTTTGGTAATTTGCTGGAGGCTAAGACCAGCAGGTCATAATTGTGCAAGAAGTCCTTCAGAAGGCTGATGGACCTTGGGCTTTTTGCAAGGGCTAGAGGCTATGCACCGATTGTTCTGTCAGAGACAATGGTGGCGAGCATTCCCCTACTGATAATCTTTACTGTTTACCAAACTTTACTTTGATATGTCT
>NW_005871142.1:3942920-3990062 GCF_000147115.1 Myotis lucifugus | reverse complement strand
GAAAAAAATTAAAGGAGAGCAATTTTTTAGAAATACCGGGTGAAAGAGAGAGAGAGAGAAAGAGAAGGAAGGAATGAGACAGAGAAAGAGATATGGGGCAAGGAAGGTGGAGGAGGCTTCTCCTGAATTTAATTTCAACAGAAACACGCATCCTGCACAGCACTTCCCGGTGAGTGATTTAATAAGGCCGTGCTTCTAGGGGGAACGGTTAAAAAGAAGGGTCCTGCTTTTACATTAAAAAAAAATGGTAAAAAGGAAATCTGAAGGGATCTACTGCATGTAGGGTTGCCAGATTTAGCAATGACAATATAGACTACCCAGCTAAATCTGCTTTTCAGATAAAGGAATAATCTGTAAATGTAACTAGGTCCCAGGAAATATTTGTTGTTTATCTCAGCTTTGGATTTAATGGGGTGTTTTATCTAACAATCCTACATGGGTGGAGCCCTGACACTGTCCCCTGCAGGATGAGGGAGGTGGAGGAGAGAGGCCTTCTGGCTTTCATTTCCTGGCCGCTGAGTCTGAAATGCACCCGGAGGTCAAAGCAATCTGGGGCCCAGAACATCGGCATTGAAAGGGATGGTAGAAGCACCCCGTTTCAATGCCATTTGCCCGTCTCCCCAATCTTCAAATTCAACTTCAGCTGGAGGTGACACTTGGACATATTTTATTTTTCAGAATACATATACACACAATGTTCATATATTCTCTCTGATTTCAAAAGTAAAGTAATGGGTGCCCATTTTGAAAAGTTTGAAAAATGTGCAGGTTATTTAGAAGAAGAGATAGTATTTATTAGTAGTAGCATGGTGTGGTTCGTTCTGTTCTTTTTCTGGATACATGTATTTGTGAATTTTTTTCTTTTTAAATTTTTTCAAAATTGGGACGATATCTTAAATAGTGTCTTAAATCCCACTTTCAAAAATGAACACTATTATGAGAACTTACTTTTAGTTTTTATTTGAAAGCATAATTTTTTTAATGAAATGTATTGGGTGACATGGACTAATAACATCATATAGGTCTCAGGTGCACAATTTTATACTTCATCATCTGGACATTGCATTGTGCTTCACCCACAATCTAGTCTCCTTCTGTCACCATATATTTTACCCCCTTTACCTCTTCATCCTCCCACCCTTCCCTTATGGTAACTACTGAACTGTTATCTGTGTCTAGGAGGTTTTTGTGTTGTTTGTTATTTGTTGCTTTTTATTTTATATCCCACACATGGGTGAAATCATATCTTGTCTTTTTCCATCTGATTTATTTCACTTAGCGTGTGATACTTTCAAGGTCGATCCATGTTGTCACAAATGGCAATATTGCATCCTTTTTATGGCTGAGTAGTATTCCATTGTATGCATGTACCACATCTTCTTTTTCTTTATTGAATTTATTGGGATGACATTGGTTAATAAAATTATACAGGTTTCAGGGCTACAATTCTATAACACATCATCTGTATACTGTATTGTGTATTCACCACCCCAAGTCAAGTTTTCTTTTTTCACTCACCATTTAACCCCCTTTCCCTCTGGTAATCACCATACTGTTTTTAGTCTTTGAACTTTTTGTTTTTTTTTTTTTTTTTTCTTAATCCCTTCACCTTTTCCACATCTTCTTTAATCATTGGTTGAAGGAGAATTAAGTTGTTTTCATGTCTTGACTATTGTGAATAATGCTATAATGCACATAGGGATACTTATATCTTTGCAAACAAGTGTTTTCACATTTTTTGGATAGATACCCAGAAGAGGGATTGCTGGCTAGCTATGGTAGCTCTATTCTTAATGTTTTGATGAACCTCCATACTGTTTTTTATAATGGCTATACCAATTTATATTCCTACCAGCAATGTCCAAGGGTTCCCTTGAAAACACTAATTTTAATGAGTGCATATTATATCACATGGTTAAATTATACTTTATCAATTGCCTTATTTTGATGCTTAGGTTATTTCTAATTTGTGGGGAATATAAATGACACTATGGATGGCTACATAAATATTTATCAGCATATCTTACTATTTCCTTGACATCATTCCTAATGCACTTTGCACCCAGTGTTAGATTTGTGCTGCCAACTAGATGCTGGGGAAGTGGAGGGTTGTTTAAGTATCCAGTGCTGCAGTATTTCTCTTACGAGAGGATTGCTTCCACTAACCACAAGGTAATATTCAGGTACACAATTAGCATCTTCAAGTATCCAGAAGCTGTTAGGAGGAAAAAAGAAAACAAAACCATGTTTTGGATGTCTCTGGAGGTAGAAGGACTCCAGTAGAAACTGGCAGGTTTAGCTCAACATGAGAAATGTCCTGAAAAGTCTTTGAGGCAATAAAAGTAACCGCCTTGAATAACAGGGAGCCCTGGCTTGCTGAATGCATTTATGGGGAGCAGGGGACACCTATCCTGGGAGAAGTAGGCAGAGCACAGCAGGGTCCCTAGAGACAGAAGGTCGGGGTTTTAGTCCCAGCTTTGCCATTTTCTGGTTGGGTAACCTGGGGCAAGTGGTGCAACCTCTCTGTGCTCCAGTGTCCTCTTCTATAAATTGGGCATAAGTGCTAATGGTTGTTGTGATCATTAATTAATAATTCATGTACAGCTGACCCTTGAACAATATGTCTCCTTACAGGCTGATTTTCTTCCATAAGTAGTATCAATGTATTTCTCTTCCTTATGATTTTCTTAATAGCACTTTGCTTTCTTTAGCTTATCTATACCGTGGGGCCTTGACTTACGAGTGTCCCGACTAACGAGCTTTTTGAGATACCAGCTGTCTGTCAGCCAATTTTTTGCATTGAGTTGATAGAGTAATTTGAGTTAACGAGCTCCTTAAGGAGCTCCTTAATGAGCTTGGTCTCAGAACGAATTAAACTTGTAAGTCAAGGCCCCACTGTATATATATAAAAGGCTGATATGCAAATTGTCCCCTCTGGAGTTTGACCAGGAAATCGGGAGTTCCTGACCACGGGGCAGCATGGAACAAAGGAAGGCCCAGGGGCTGGCAACCGGCAGCAGGGGAAGGAAGGCCCCAGCCAGCCCTGATCGCTGGCCAAGCCAAGGGACCCTATCCGTGCACAAATTTCGTGCACCAGACCTCTAGTCTTGATATAACAATACAGTATATAATACATATAAAATGCATTACAAAATACAATATAAAATGCACATAAAATGGATTTTTTATATTATCAGTAAGGCTTCCAGTCTAAAGTAGTTAACTTTTTGAAGAGTCAAAAGTTATACATGAGTTTTCAACTGGATGTGGGGCCAGTGTCCCTGATGCCCTCAGTGTTCAAGGGGCAGATGTTTAGCACTAGATTTATACTAAACATCTGACAAATTAGCACATGTTTTATGTGTTGCTACTATGGACAGGCGTGATTAGGCAGTACCATTGTCTGACAACTCTCAGAACATGTGAATCTATACTAGGTCTCCCAATGTCAGTGTTCCACCCGGGTGACACCAGGCCAATGGACCCTCCTAGCATCCTGCAGGGTACACTCTGGTTCTGTTTGTTTTCAGATCTGTGTGTCATTGTTTGCCTTTTTATGAGCAAAACCAACTTTAGGTCTCTGTCATTGTGCAGCCAGGATGGAGGCCAACTGTAGCTTTGTAGCTTATCCATCTTGGAATCAGCCCGCTGCCTTGTAAAAGCAGTGTCGCAATGTTTAAATGCCCATAAATAAGGGTTTGAACATTTATCTCACATCACATGATTTGGTAAAAGTAAACAGAACGTCTCTCAGCTGAAGAGTGGAAGTGATGTCTGAGTGAGATGATATAAAACAGGAGAGTTCAGCTGAGAATGTGTGTTAGCTGTAATACATGAAGGAACAAAGTCGGATTTCTGTATGGAAGGCAAGGCCCCTTCACAGGGATCTGATCGGGACCCATAGATGTTCCCCCAGCAGAGTCTTAGAAACCACTTCCCTATTTTTGTCACTCCTGGAAACCTTCTCATTTCCTGTCTTCAACCTCCCTCCCATAAATAGCTGGGAGGATAGACTAAGACAAACAGGTATCTTCTATTTGGAAAACCAAAGTTTAATCAGAACTGGGATGGAAGTTCATGAAACACTGCAGGCCACTGCGCGTGTGATCACCTGCTAATTCACCAAGCCTGGTCTGGGGCAAGCAAAGCACTAGACAGCGGTTCTCAACCTGTGGGTCGCGACCCCTTTGGCGGTCGAACGACCCTTTCACAGGGGTTGCCTAAGACCATCCTGCATATCAGATATTTACATTACGATTCATAACAGTAGCAACATTACAGTTATGAAGTAGCAACGAAAATAATTTTATGGTTGGGTCACAACATGAGGGACTGTATTTAAAGGGCCAGAAGGTTGAGAACCACTGCACTAGAACCAGTCATCTTTCTAACTGCCCAGGGTTAAAGGCAAATGGAGGCCTCACTTCACTGAGCGGAAAGTTAGTACTAGGAAATCGTTTTCCGAACCAGCTAACCATTAGAAATAAAGACGAAATTGTTGAAGTCAAAAGCTCAGAGAATGCATTAAGTAGTAAATTACTCTGTGAGAGGAAAGCGATGAGAACTGGAGAGACGGAGGCAGACAGGCTGGGAAAGACAGGTAGAAGGGCCCTCTGAGAACTCTCCTCCGCCTCCCTGTGCACCCTGGACCCCAGCACGGCTCAGCATTGAGAAAAGGGAGCCAGGTTTGCTTCCAAGACTCAATCTCACCAGGGCATCTGAAATTCAGTCCTCTGTTATCTAAAATCCTAGAAACAACCAGTCTGATCATTTCATGTTCACAAGGACACTTCACTGGTCTCTCACTTTGTTTGCATTTAAAATACTGAAATCTCTAAAGATTTACAGCTGATCTTTCCCCCTAAATGCTCCCCAGGGATCATTTGGCATGATGGCTGGACAGGGGACACCATACCTGGCCACTCAGACTAGTGGCTCCCATGACCTAGCACCAACTCATGATAAAGACTCTAAAACTTGATTTCTTCTTGTATTTTGGTCATAAACATTTGTTATTTGAAAAGTACGTTTTGTGGGTTTTTTAAAAAAAATATGAGCTCTGGAACACCATGTGAATTGTAGGGTTCAAATCCAAGCTGTATTTAGAGGATGGGGTCCCTTGGGGGTGAACCAGGAAATCTGTGTACCTTCAATTAAAGACAGTCCTCAATTCCCAGGGCAGAAAGCCACGTGAGCACAGGTGCCCACAGCAGAACTGAGAGGTGACAGGAGACGACTCAGAGGTGTTCATGATGGAGGAGACCAGATCAATGGTGTGGTGGGAGATCTGTTTGCTGGGTTGGTGTAAACACAGGGAAGATGCAGCTGGTGGTGTGGCTGACCTGTAGGCGAGCTGGTGAAGAGGAAGGAAAATGACAGCACTCGGCATGTGTTTGTTGTTGACGGTGGTGGTGGTGGTGGTGGCAATTTCAGATCCCCAGCCTGCTGAGTCGGGTTGGTCTAAACACGTCAGTAATGCAATCCCTCCTTCCTCTTCTTGTTGAGGCTGATTTTACACCAATGGGCCCTAGTTAGCCTTGCTCCTACCCTCGAAAATGTCAGAGACATTTACCGGGTACTTCCTCCTTCAGAGGTGACTCTGAGAACTTCACCCACCCACTGGAGGATGCTGGAAATAAAGAGAAGGTTTCTGAATACTTTGTGGGTGACGATATTAGGCTTAGACTGTGGCACTGGTATCAACTCCGTTCAATTTAATTTGACCAACACTCATTGCATACCTCCCAGTATCGGCAGACCGTACCAGCCTGTGATGCTGACACGAAAACAAGAGCAAGTCTTTCATTCGCACCTCCGTGCTGCTAAAGTTCCCGGGATACCTCTCCTTCCAACTCTCCTCTTTCCAGAGGCATATACAGACAGTCCTCACGTTACATCGGACTCCACGTAGCTCATTTCGTGGTTACGTTGCCATCTCCCATTCATTTATTAAAAAAAAAAAAGTTCCGTCATTTTGACGTATGTACATATGTGCTTTAGGTTTTTTATTATTTATTTACCACAAGTAAAGGTCAGGAATTGTTATCTTTCTTTTAAATTTGTTTTTACTGTTTCGTTTCATTACTGCTATGTATGTGCTCCATGTGAGTGACGTAGGTGCTTATGTAGGTGGGTTCTGACTTAGGCGATCGCTTTCCGTCGCCATAGGAACAGATCTCCCACGTAACCGAGGACCTAGTGTAGTGTGGCTGCAAGACCACGGGCTTCTGTGGCACACCCAGATGCTGCCTGAGAGCAAACCACCCGCCACTGAGACTCAGTGTTTTCTCTCGCAAAATGGGGATCGCCTCTCTCTTAGGTCAGAGCTGTGAAAGTTAACCAGGCCTATAAAGCACCTGGCACCTTGCCCGCCTCAGAGTAGGTGCTCCGTCAGTGGTGGTTTTATAGCAGCTGGCTCCCCCGTGGCGCCCAGCCCCCAGCTGCTGCTGCTTTGCTGCTCTTGCCTCCTCGGGAACTGCTGCTGGAACTACCTTTATTCTTGTTGCTTTTGCCACCACCCAAAGGTCCTCCAATTATGGAGTAGTTTCCCCAGTAATTATGGTTGTTCACCAGTCTTTTTAAAGGTAATCTGGACTTTTCAATATTGTCCTCCTACACCAGAAAAACCTGAAATGAGTTACCAGGAAGCTACTTGAAGGGTAGTCAAGTGAAGTTGCTTTATTTCATCTCAAGCCTCTTCCTTCTGTAGAAAAAAAAAAAAAAGCCAGTTTCCCCAAATAGAGTCCTGATCACATGGCATGGACGTTTATTTTGCCAGTGCAGATATGGCAGACATGGTGCAGTTCTAAATTCAATTGTTCGGAAGGCAGCTCCTAGTCCTGGATTACGGTTAAGACTGTTCCTAGAGCCATGTTTCAGTGGTAGTTTTTCCAATCCTCCATCTTCCTGATGGCGGGAGAGGCGGCAGCTACCCCGAAGAGCCAGTTGAGTGGTGTTGCTCTGGGAGTCATTCGTGGAGGCCGACCTAAAGCCTTTCACGGTTTTTCTAAGCATGTCTTTCTCTGACTTGCATCCTTTTGTTTAAAAGAGCGAGACTGGTTTTGTTGTTGTCTTCAACTGAACTCAGCTGCTGCCGCCCGGGGACTTTATGGGCCCATCATTCTACCACCAATTCCCTTCCAAATGAGATGTCCTCAGTCTGAGAGTCTAAAAATGTCCAGAGATAAACTATAGGCACAGAATGGTCAGTGGGGCTCTCTGACAGCTAAAATTCGCTGGGGTGTTATCTGACAGTGAACAGAAAAAACAGGCAGAAACAATGTGGTCTTGATTATGGGAAATTGTTGATGTCTTCACCTGAACGGATTGCAGGTTATTGTTGATTACAGCACAGGTAGAAAGCCCCTGGGAGGACTTAGAGAAAGCAGATGCTGCTTCGGCAAAGCTGCAGTTGTGTGGGTTGCGGTCCAGGGCAGCATGATGACTATAGTTGATAAAACTATCCTGTATAGTGGACATTTGCTAGGAAAGTGGATTTCAGATGTGCTCACCACAAAACCAAAATGTGGAGATGGATTTGACTGTAGTAATCATTTCACTATATTTGCATATCAAAACATCATGTTTTACTCCAAAACAATTGTATTAAAAATATAGTCCTCGCTGGTTTGGCTCAGTGGGTAGAGTGTCCGCCTGCGGGGACTGAAGAGTCCTGGGTTTGATTCAGGTCAAGAGCATGTACCTTGGTTGTGGGCCCGATCCCCAGTGCTGGTCAGGGCACCTGAGGAGGCAACCAACTGATCTGATGTTTCTCTATCTCTCTCTGTCGCTTCCCTTTCCTTTCTCTCTCTCTCTCTCTCTCTCTCTCTCTCTCTAAAAAAAAAAAAAAAAAAAAAAAAAAAGGGAAAAATATCCTCGTGTGAGGATTAACAAAAATCAATAAAATGTTTAATATATATACATTTAAAACCATTTTCTGATTCACTTAAACGCTTTCATTTTAATAGATTTGTTTGTTCTTAGTGAAAACCTTGGTGAGATTGAGCTGTGCCTTCCACAGGAAATGAAAAGTGGCTGAGAGATTTTTTCCTAAGCTCTGTCTCCTTTGTGATATGTCTTTGCTCCATCTCTCAAAATTTTAAGAATCTCCCCTTCACCGTAAATAGAACAAAATGTAAGTGTCCTTGAAGCCACGGTAAATGGATGGGCTGAGACTGATGTGGTCTGGCGCTCTTGTAGTGACTAGAGTGAGGCACCCGTGGTTGTCAAGTTCAGAGAGGAAGGCCCAGAGCGCCTGCACCCTGGGGGAGAGCCCCTTCTCCATGGCCTTAGCCACCCCATGCTCTTCTTTCTTTTCCCTTTCTCCCCGCCCGCCTTTCATCATCCTCAGAAGCCCATGTGTGTGAAAAGCAACAGAGGAATGTGGGTGGGTTGATTTGTATAATTAAATCCATGTTGCATCGTGTTCTTTAAAATTAATAAGGAATTCATCCCATTGAAACTCACCATGACATCTTCCCTCTGACTCAGATTTCTTTTGCTTTTCTCTCCTTTCCTTGGCTAAAAGCATTAGACATGGGGCTATGGTTCAAATTAGTATCCTACATTTTTCTTTATTTTTTTTTAATTTGAACTTTTCTGTTTAGTGAAGAATTTAATTCATTTATATTTTTCTTCTAGCCCACGTATCCACCATTGTCTTTCCTCTTCCTTGTCCTAGGACATTTAGTAAAGGGGAAAACAAGGGAGCTCTTCGTCTTGCTTGTGACTACAGAATTTCGGGGGGGGTGGGGGAAGGGTTGTACACTGCTGACCTGACCTTGACAATCCCTACACTGTCTTTGGAAGCTCTTCTTTCCCTAGCGCTTCATATCCTGCCATCATGCTAACCAAGCTCTCGCATATGTCCATGGGGGCCAGAGGGAGCTGTGTGTGTGAGACTGAGGCAAGGAGAACCAATGAACAAATGGTGCTTCTAAGTTCCTGGGTCATGTTGCAAAACACCTTTTTATTGGGGGTAATAATTTGACTTCATTTCCTTATAAAAGTGGATTTATGTGATGGATATATATTTTTCTGCCACTGTTCTTGTGGGATAGTGATTCTATCAGGATTGGATTCAACTGTAACATAAACCCAAAATAAGTGACTTAAACCTGATAAAAAATTTTCCCTACTTATGTACAAGACCAGTAGTCCTGGCTGGTATGATGGCTCGATTCAGTGGCATCTTCATCAGTGATGCAGACCTTGTACAGCTCAGGTGTGATTCTCAGCATCATAGTCCAAGTAGGTTGTTACATTGTCATTTTAAGAACCTTCTTATAAACCATCCAAAAGAGCCCATCCCCTTCCTTTGTAACTCCTGACATTGACCTCCCATGGAGCCTAGTTTAGCTTCATGCATGACATCTGGGGAGAAGGCATGAGACCAATACAGGCTTGATTCTGAATTGTGCTGCTTATCAGATGTGAAATTTGAGAAAATCCCTTAATCTCTAACAGGCTATATTTTTCTCATATGTAAAATGGAAAATACAATATATATGTCTTAGGGCAGTATGTGCATAAAAGATGATAATATGTGTAAAATAATTGGTCTATTGATTAACGTGATAACAAGTACCCTTTTACTCTTGCTGAGTGGTTTTTCCATTTTCAAAGCAAACAAACCTATGTTTAGAGACCATTTATTTTCTCCTAGTAAGACAACAACCCCAAAAGTGGGCTGTCTGTTCTTAGAAGCTGTTCTCCCAATTAGGAAAAAAAATAATGTGAAGAGGCCAACCTCAACCTCATGGTTGTTGCACCTTCAGTTTCTCTCTGTCATTGCTACTTTCACCTGTCGAGGACCCAGGGGATTCTGCAAGTTGAAAAAAACCCATTGGTGATGTTAATGTACTAGGTCATGACCAGCACTTTGTTATGAAAAAATGGAATGGCATCATAGGTTAGAAAAAAAGTGAGGTGCATCACAAATAATCAAGATCTCTTTTGCATGGAAGGGGTTTCATATATGTGTGTGTGTTCATGTATTTTTATTCTATTCTATAAAATATATTTCTTAAAATGGGTCTTGAATCTTGAAAAAAAGAATACAGTGGGAGAATCACTCTACCTGACATTAAAGTTTATTATATAGATACAATAATTAATACACCTGGCATTTGCAGATCAATGGAACAAAATAGAGAACTCAGAAATAGACCTCCATAAATATGCCCAATGGTATTTGACAAAGATGCAAAAGCAATTCAAGTGGTGGAAAGTGCAGTTGGTCTTTTCCATTCAAATGGCCTTAAAAAAAACAGGTCCAAGTAGATCATCATCACATCTGCATTCTAAGTAGCAGCAAGAGCACAAGAGAAGCCCCAAGTGCCAGCTGTCTTTTAAGAAAAATGCCTGGAACTGCCTTTGGGACTTTAGCTATGTGCCACTAGCTTAGTCACACAACCGCACCAACGGAAAGAAAACCTGAGAAAGGCCATCTTTATTCTGAGCAGTCACATGCCCAGTTACAATTTCTATTATATTACATTGAAGTAGAAAAAGAAATAGAGCCCTAACCGGTTTGGCTCAGTGGATAGAGCGTCGGCCTGCAGACTCCAAGGTCCCAGGTTTGATTCCGGTCAAGGGCATGTACCTTGGTTGCGGGCACATTCCCAGTAGGGAGTGTGCAGGAAGCAGCTGATCAATGTTTCTCTCTCATTGATGATTCTAACTCTCTATCTCTCTCCCTTCCTGTCTGTAAAAAATCAACAACAACAACAACAACTATATATATATATATATATATATATATATATATATATATATATATATATATAAATAAATAAAGAAATAGATACTGGGTGGCAATTTACTGTCTGTGCTACACAGAGATGTGCAAGTGTTGACTTCCACCTCTCCTGGACACCAAAATATTTCTGCAGCACATATTAGACCCATAATTACAAACCTCAATGCCTCCTTCATGCATGTAGGGTAAAGTCCAAACTCCTTCATAAGGATATTTATGTTCTGGAACATTTCCCCCAGCCCTAGATCTCCAGCCAGCCCCACCCCGCTACATTCTGTGAATGGGAAGACGCTACCACCTCAGAGTTCCTGCTCAAGGTCTTCCTTCCCTGGATGGCTGTTCCACACCCACCCCACTCCTACAGGGAACCAATGATGCCTCACTTTTCAGCCTAGAAAAATTGTTACCTTCTCTCGCTGATGCCCTTCCAGACTTCACAAACCCAGCAGAAGTAACTGTCCCCCTCCCTAGGCTTCCATTCATTCATAAGTATATCGATTATGGCCCTCACCTCATGGTCTTACTGTGACTTATTTATCTGTTATTTGTTGCTGTTTTCATTTCGTTTCACTTTTGCTGGGGACTAGATACTCCTCTAATACAGGGCCTATCTTCCTGAATCCTAGTTCCAAAAATCTCTGAATCTCTCAACACCCTGAAAATTATTTGTTGAATTACTGAGAAGTTGCTCAGGGGCAAAAACTAGAAAGAAAGAAAAAGTATCTATTTACAACAGGTGTGCTTTGAATGGACAAAGCTGTTATTTCCCAGGTTTAGTTGTGAAGAAATAATCTCTGTTTAGAACCTCTTAAAAGAGCTAAGGTGAAAAGGATGATTCTTTGACATTTCAGGGGTCCTATTTCACTGTAGTGAGCAAATTGGAGTAAAAGTAGAGCACAGGAAAGTCCCTGGGACATCGTGTTTCTGCAGTGGGAGCACCTGTCGGCTGGAGGGAGGAAGAAGTCTTCAGATTTCAGCACACAGAGTAGCAAGGAGAGCTTCAAAAATACCATTTCTGTAGTTATATATTTAGGAGAAAATCCTCTTCTCTCTAAGGAAAAAAAACACACACAAGTTTTATTCTTGGAAGTCATGCCTTTTTTTACATAAACAGTATTTTATATTTTATTAGTATTTGTAAATTTGTGCTTGACAGGTGTCACATCCATAAACTTATTTTTAGAGAGGATTTAAATGGAAAACCTTATTACTATTAAATATCACCTCCCAATTTCCCCGTCCCTTGAACCCCAGAAAATTACCATTCTACTCTCTTCTTCCATGAGTTTGATATTTTAGATTGCTCATGCTAGTGGAATCATGTAGGATTTGTCCTTCTGGTCTTTATTTCACTTAGCGAAATGTCTTTCAGGTTCATCCATGTAGTTTCAGATGGCAAGGTTTTACTTTTTTAAGGCTGAATAACATCAATTTTATGTATATATCACATTTTCTTTATCCATTCATCTACTGATGGACATTTAGGTGTTTCCACATCTTGGCTATTGTGAGTAATGCATGCCTCCTTTTTTGAATCAGATACTGTGTGACACATTCATCAGTAACATTCTTCAAATTGGCCTTCATAAACCTCAGTTTCTTAAAGCTGTAAAATTTAGATCCCTGGTTGTGGCAGAGAAAGTTTTATTTATTAGATCTGCATTTGCTCCTTTATATTTCCCAGTCTTATTTGACACAATAAGCTGTAAACAAAAGTGTCATTCATCACTTCCCATCATGGTAGGTAAGATCCACTGTCTCCTATCCTGGTCTTCCCATGGGGGACACGGGTGCCACATAGTTGCAAGATGGAGTGAGATTTCACATGAGTGAGACACAAAACATCAATGTTTCAAGCCACTGAGATTGGGAATTTGTTGTCCCAGGTAGGATTACTAACCATGACGAATACGCTGACAGTGCAAAGTTCTGAGGAGGATCAAGCGGGTCATACACATACAAGCTTGAGCACAGCGTCTGAGAGAAATACCCAGCAACCACATAGTGACATCAGGTTGATCATTTAGAACATGGCTATATTGAAAGAAAAATGTCCAGAGGACAGGAAAACTTCATTCTAGAATTGAACTTGAGAGCTGGACTTAGAAGTTATTTAATCTGGTGTTTTCCAAACCTGTATAATTATAAACTCAGGTTCTTAACAGAAAATACGCATTTCAAGGCCTTAGCCCAATTATAACTAATCAGAATCTCTCGGGAAGGTTTTGATCCCAATTGTTTTGATGGTTTTTATATGGGAGGAAAGTGAGTCGCAGGAGGTGAAGGACTCTCTAAGACCACTGAACTGATTACGGAGCATGCTGGGATTAGAACCCAGCTTCCACGAGGTCTAATGCTTTACTTCTGGGCTCACGTAATATTGTTCTAATAGAGTGAGGCCAACACTGACCCTTTGTCCCCCTTTCTCTGATAAATCATGTCAAGACCTGCAAATGATTTTACCCCTTAACAATGAAAAGAAGATGTAATTTTAAAATTACCTTGGATGTACAGTAAAAGCAGCATTCCCATAATCAATCATCCCAAATCATGGGGTTATTTGGAGCTATTTGAAGGAAAGTAAATTGAAAACATGTTGTTAAACAATGCACCAAAGAGTTATCAAATCATAAACATCTAGATTACTTTAACATGTTGATTATTCCACATTTAGGGTCTCCTTACAAAGTAATTCTGGTCATGAAGAGACCTGGAAAATTCAATGGATCTCTTCCTAAGTTGTTAACTGTATTGGGTTCAATCACTTGGCCATGTGAGAACAGATGTTATAGTTAAAAAATCATATATATAAATATATATATATATATGTACATATATATGTGTGTGTATATACATAAATACTTCTCTTTGGAGCTATTATTCACACTTTTCACTAAGCAGAAGACACGGAGGCCTGTTATTAGGACATGTCTCTAAGGATATAGAAATAGCTTGGGGAATGCAGTGGTATAACACTGAACACATTAAAATCTATCTGGAGCTTTGGAAATCAAATATACAGACATTCCATAATGACCGTTGGGTTTTAGCGTAATTCCTGAACCTGAAAATTCATAACTAAATAATGGCAGCACATTTATGACATAAAATGCCTTAAACCATTTGTTTATTATTATATGTGGATTTTAAGTTTTATATTTAAGAAAATTGAAAGCCTACCCATTTTCCCCCCTTGGAGAGGTGATATACCAATTACCTTTGAGAGTCTTTGTTTTTCTCACTGGAAGAAAGCGAAACCAGGAATGAAATTTACGTCAGGGCATCTATTTGGTTATCAAATCTATGATCACACGCCCTTGTAAAACTAAACCAAATTAAATTAATCTGTGTTGAAAAATAAATGATGTAATTCCTGGAGGATCCCGTTTTACTCCAAGGATGGTGGCCCAGCTCTTCTGAGCAGCCTGTATGAAAGCAAAGTCTGAAACAGTTCTTGAGACGGAAAAGAGGAAATTGCCTTGAGTGTGGCAGGTGTCTGGAAGGAGCCACTACCCGTGAGTGATCTATGATCTAAGGGGTCATCATTATAAGACTTAATTATACGTGCATTCTTCCTGAGACCGGAGTCAAAGACTGAGCTCGAAAATTAATCTCGATGTTATTTCTTCTTTGAGCTCTAAAACGAGCCCAGGGCAGATGAGGAGTCATTCATCTGACTGAGCATCACAGTGCATCCTCTGACTTCTCTTGGAATGGATTCCTTATGTGGACACGATGTGAGTTGAATTGCATCTGGTTATTGTTTTTAGAGAATTTTGCTGAAATTCAAACTGAGCCTGTTACTGGGAGCTGATTCATCAGGGCCGGCCCGCGTGAGAACCAGAGTGGAACTGGGACGTGTAACAACTAAGAGGTCGCACTGCGGGCGTCCGTCCAGGGACACATTAAAGCGGGGTGGCCCAGGGGCCGGGAGAAGCACATGCAATGCACTCCTGGACTGAGCAGCCTCTGTTAGGACTCTGGTAACAGCTGAGAGAGGAGTGACAGCAGCACGGTGGTAGGAAGACGGGATTTGAAATCAGACGTGGCTGAATCTTGAGCCTGGCTCTACCGTAGAGGAGATACAGTGTTGGAGTCCGTTCTGTGAACTCTCTGAGCCTGTCTTCCTACTGGGGAAATAGTAAAATAGTGCCTGCCTTATAGAGTTGTGAGAATCAACGGAGACTTGTACATAGTGCCTGGAACCTGGAAGGTCTCAAAAAAAAAAATGGGTGGAAAAGGCAATTTTTCAATAATCTCATCAGCGACTCACACATATTGAACATTCATTATGTGTAAAGCACTTTACCTTCTAATGATGCCTTGCACACACCTAGCAGCAGCAGATACCTAATAAATCAGTGCAGGAATGACAACATGGGGCTGAATCACTTTAGTATTCACTGTCTTTGGCCATGAGAGGAGAGAGCGGCATGACCGGTGGGAAATGCCCAGGTGCCAGTGCTGTGGGTCCCCGCAGTGCACACGGAGGCTTGGGCGTCTAGGGGAGAGGGTCCTCTCCTCGCCTCGGGTCCCTCTCTCCTGTGCACAGCTGCACCTTGGCCACTGGGGTGGTAGTTCTCATTGAGTGTTTTTGTGGTCTTGCTGCTTCTGAGTCCAGAGGTAAAAACTGAAACACAAACTAAAAATGTCAAGTTCTATTCTGCTCCCAGAGCTCCCCAGGGCCGGGCAGAGGTTTTGCAGTTTCACCACAAGCATTTACAGGGGCCGCACACTTTGGCAGGACTGAGTCTCCAGATAGCCCGACCTCTGCAGACCCAGAATGCAGCTGAATTTCTCGGGCTGAGAATGGGGGAGGTTCTGGGGGGTCCTGGAAAAGACTAATTCAGCCTTGGTTTATCATCGTGCTCCACTCAAACCCCCGTGTAGCCAGGGCTCGCTCGGTTTCTGGTTTCAAAATGAAATTTTCACACGGCCCAAATCCCAACCCACCCTAATTTAAAGAAACAGGCACTTGGCATGTGATCCAGACAGATCAGCAGTTGCTCACATACAGCTGTGCACATCTGGCACACAGGTATGTGATTCTGCGTGAAGATAAATTGTGTGGGGACCAAATGCACAGTTGGGAAACTAAAAATGCACCGCTTCTTGGAAGCAATCTTCCTGCACAGCAGGGCCTCTGCATGAGCCTCATCTTTTCTTCAGGCCTTTTGCAGAAAACACATCTTTCTCCTGAAGGCCTGTGGGTGAAGCCAGGGACATGCCCACACCTGCAGTTGGCTCTGTGCTGCTCCCTTCAAATCAGAACTTGGACACCGGCTCTGACAGCCATGGTCAGGCAGCCTTCCCAGGGGAGTTACTCAGAGCCCGGGCTCCCGGAAGAGGCCAGGTCTTTCCGTGGTACAGCTTCAATGTCCATAAGCTATGATTCATCCAGGGGCCTGTTCTTCAGGGAGAGTCCTTTTGTGACAGTTGCTGAAGGGTTAGGGCCCTTCACCAAACTCGATGGACCAAAAGTCCACCTCCCTTGAGAGCCTCATAGAGTCAGTGGTGCCCACTCCTATGGGAGCATATTTCTCAGAGTTCAGGTACTTGTAACTCAAGGGAGGGCCTCAGGCTCATATGCTCTTCAGATCAGAGGACTCCAGTTCAAGTGCTGCACTGGCCTGGAGAAGACAGCGCGAGGCAGTCTCCTGGATTCCAGGAAGCACTGCTCAGTGGGCTCAGTCACTAGGGCTTGTAGAATGTTCCATTATGGGCTCAATTTCACAACTTCAGCAATAGGAAGTTGCTAGGTGTTGGCATAACTAAACTAATAATTTTGAAGGAGATGCTACCCATGTGTTTACTATGCAATGATAATACCAAGCAATGGCCTAGCAAGCTGATCTTTATTCTTAGTTCTCCTCTCCCTCCTTCATATCTATCTATTTATCTCTCAAAAAAATAAATCCAATAAGTGAAAGGGAAATTGCAGTGACTCTAGAGGGAAATACAATCTACATCTTGTCTCACTTGAGTTAGAGTAGATTAGCCATAACATCCATTCTGTAATGTTGTATATGCTGTTTTGGTCTGAAGTTTTTTATTCCTTTTCCAGCTTGATGAACCCCGGATCATTCTTTATAGCTCAACTCAGGTCTCACCTGTTTTATGACTCCTTCTCATACAGGAAATGACTTTGTTCTCTATCCTAGCACTGCATGTATACCAGTCTATGAATACCACACCAGCTTTTTGATTTTCTATTTGCATGTCTGCTTGCCCATTGTACCGTGGGTCTCTACACAGCAAGGACTGTCTAGATCAGTGATGGCGAACCTATGACACGCGTGTCAGAGGTGACACGCGAACCATTTTTTTTGGTTGATTTTTCTTTGTTAAATGGCATTTAAATATATAAAATAAATATAAAAAATATACATCTTTGTTTTACTATGGTTGCAAATATCAAAAAATTTCTATATGTGACACGGCACCAGAGTTAAGTTAGGTTTTTTCAAAATGCTGACACGCCGAGCTCAAAAGGTTCGCCATCACTGGTCTAGATCTTTCTATTTCCAACAACGATCCCTATTTCAATAAGTAAATATTTGGAAAATTAATTCCAACACTGTTTCTTTGTCCCTTAACATAACTGTGATAGGACCCAGGCATTCCCAGTTTTGAACTCCACAACAGCCCAGTATGAGAATTCAAAAGGTCCCCCACAAAGGTGACCTGGATGTGACCCAGAAACTAAACAGAAAACAGCCACATTCTGAGGTGGCCTGCAATTGCCAGAATTACCTTGGGGTCCTGACAAAAGATAAAATAAGAAGGAGCATGGGAGTGAGAACAGAACAGATTTTTGCTGTTCTTATAGAAGAGACTCCCAGAAAAGTCAAGTTGTTTTAGGCTTCACTGCTGGGACCAGGGTAAGTGCAAAGATATAAGTCACTGTGGGAGTTGCTGAGGGTTCCCTGAAGGACACCCAACCCAAGAACCATTTAACAGCCACACCTCCCAATGGAGCCAACCTTTGCCTTGCATGGGCAGTTTATAAAACTCTTTTAAACCTCAGACTGAGCAAAAGCCTTGAGAAGGAAGAGTCTGTCTTTTGTAGAACCCAACATAAATTTTACACTCATGTGGGAACAAAAAGTTGAGAAGAACCAACAGCCTATTTGAGTTTGCTGATATAAATAGATAGATGATAGAGAGATACTCATTTTCCAGCCGTTTTTCTATTTAGTTTTTAGGAATAAAACCTAAAGTACTCACCCAAATTAATGACTGATAAAAGTGTCAACCCCTCTCTTCCTGGTAGAAGAGCTAGAGCTTGGAGTCCAAATAATAAGATCCCATGACTGTGATAGCTCAGATAATGGGGTTTCTAAGAGGAGTTTCCATGATTTCTTATCCTGTCACTAAAAACCCTACCACTGCCTTAGGTTGTTCCTAACCCTATCCTTTACCTTAGACTTCCTCTTCTCTCCTGCTGAGCCTCTGTACCAGGATTCCCTGAAGCAGTGCTGCCTTGCTCCATATGGTCCACTTGAGAGCCAGGTACCAGCCCATCATAGAGATTGCCCTGTTCCTTACCATGTATGGGGAGAGACACAGCCACTTGGAATGAGGGGAGGAGAAGATCAAACACCAGCTCCATTAAGATTTCTATGGAAAAATAGATATTGAAAAGGTAAACCTCTGGGGAGGTAACAGATTTAAGCAGAATTGTCTAGTGCCAGTGGTCGGCAAACTCATTAGTCAACAGAGCCAAATATCAACAGTACAACGATTGAAATTTCTTTTGAGAGCCAAATTTTTTAAACTTAAACTATATAGGTAGGTACATTGTTATTAACTTAATTAGGGTACTCCTAAGGCTTAGGAAGAGCCACACTCAAGGGGCCAAAGAGCCGCATGTGGCTCGCGAGCCACAGTTTGCCAACCACGGGTCTAGTCATCCAGAAACTTTCTATACTTGCTATCATAGCCAGCCACCCAATCAAAACCAGCCCATGCTCCAAGTGAGAGAGAAAGAAGCCCAGTTGCCCACATGCATCCGAACAATGACTTCCTGTAGACTTGATCCTGGCCTCATCAGAGCTCTGCATAATAAACTACGCTGCTGTGGGAACCTCAGGAAGGCAACAGGAAGAGCTGGGAGGGAGCAGAGAAGAGACATAGCACTAGACTTGGAATTCAGAAGTTGGTCTCATCCACTACTTCACACTTCTACTTAAAAAGGCCCTTAACTTCTCTGGGTCTTATGTTTCTTTCATTACAGAATAAGAAAAATCAACCATACAATGCAGGGTTTTTTTTGCTCACCTTCTAGGACCTTTACAAAAATTATTTCATTATAGGACCTAAAATGTTTGTTTCCAGTGCTGTTATTCTGGCTTATTTTTTTTTTCAGGGATTTTGTTCAGAAAGATACTGTTGTGCTGGGGTCCCTTTCAATCCAATTACCAGTTTGCTCTCTAGAAGTCTCCTGAGTCTGGGTCGGCCTAGCCCTCAAAGCTAAGTCTGTTTTCATGTTTGGGTTATGGATCCATTTGGAGTAGGTATTCATTAAATACTTGCTAACTAAAATAATCACTCAGTTTTTAAAACCAACATTGAGAGGTATTCTTTCCAAATTCCAGCCTATGCTGAAAAATCCACAGCATGCTGTGGTTAAAAGCAACTGGTCCACTCTGAACTATCTTCTGAGTTAGTTCCAGGAAGACCTCCTCTGTCGATGAGACACCAGTTACCAACCAGTTTGGCTGGGCTGGGAGATCTTCAGAGCATCTGTCCAAGTGTCATTTCCATATTTTCCTGGCATTTATGACATTCTTCAATTATATCTTTTTGTCCAAACCACATTAGTCCAGACCTCTAAAACAAGTCTTTTTCTTCAGAAATTGGGTAAACTTGTAAGCTTTCCCCCGATATTTCTAGGAATGCAGCAATCCCAGGAGAGTATCATACACAGGGCATATTTGAAATCAAGGTATTATGAAATCCTGCCTTAGATAGGAATGGGGCTGTTCCTAATGCATTTGATCAGCAGCTAAAAGAGCAAGACACCTTAACAGCACAGACCATGATGGGAAGTGTTATTGGTTTTCAGCACCCATTCCCAACTCCAGTCAAGTATCTATGGCCCTTGTAACATTTCACACTTGAACCTCAATTCCCAACAAGCAGATAGGAAATTCTCTCCACAAAATTTAAAGTAGGTTGATACAGAGAGCTCTCTTCATTTTCCATTGTCTTCCCTCACCTTGGTAGTATAATCTTCTCTCTCTTCTCATCAGCAATCAAAATAGTCATGATTAAGTCCCACACATCACTGTCAAAACTTCTTTCTGGAAAAACAAAAATCTGTAAGCCAACTTATAATAAGGGATGGACGACTGAAAGAATCTTAAATTGAGGGTAGGTGGCATCGTAACAGGAAAAAAGAGCCTTAAACTAAAGCGACAGCGAAGTTACAGATGATAGCCATTGGCCGCGGGAAGGCCATAGAGCATTGGACCTACACTAACTCTGGGAGGTTGTGAAATGTGTGAAACTGTGCCAAGCTTGGGCCAGGAGCGGGTCGGGGTATGTGAGCTACTCAGTTCTATTAATAAACCTGCAGCAAGATGTAAATTTGTTGCTCCAGGGAGCCTACTTCCTTGTAACAGAGAGCAATCAAAGTTTCTGTGTTGGCCTTGCCATCCCTGCTGGCACTGGGCTCTGAAGAGCACATCCTTTTGGCAGGCAAACTCACAGCCTTCATGGGAAATGTGCGTGCCTCCCAGAGGGGCACCAGGGCCACGTGTCCATCCCCCATCCACTGCCCTCTCCCCCCACCCGAGATGCTCAGGCAGAAGGAGGCCGTCTGTGCTCTGCTTGCTGAGCGGGGTGCCTGTCTGTAGATGTCTAAACAAACAACACTGAGTGGAAATGTCTTGGGGGGGTGGGAGTGGGGTAGGGGTGTTCTTTAAGAATCTGGCTACTGTGAGGGCACAATCCATCATCTCCTAAAACGCAGTTTAAAGTACAGTGTGTGGTCCTATTCCCTTGGGTCTTTCTTGGCTTAGAATTTAATTAAGATCTTGAGGGGAATAACTGTGATGCAAAACAACTGGTGCGTCCCAAAGTGTACATTGCAAATGTTCATGACAGTACAATCCACAGTTAGTTTTCATTTAGGAAAAGTCCCAATGTGAATACACTAAGCACAGGGCATAATAAATGGCATCTTCAGTGTAATTAAACCAGGTCGGCTGCACTGGCCATGTGTTTCCTTCTGGGGCCCTGAATGAGACAGTATGTCTGTCACTCAATTGACAGCATGTGATTCAATCAGCCCCGGGCCACTTTCCTGTCAGAGTGGGTAGCAATTGTCCCCACAGCCAGTGAAGATGCTCTAACCCTCACCCATCTGCCCAAGGATGAGGCCAATATCTCAAAAATGACAGTTCCTGCACCCCACCACCCTAAAAGTCAGGGACCCATGTGCTTCCTCTAAGTGGCAGCAGCCTCCATGAACCTGAGGATGTCCGCAGAATCAGGAACCCTCATTGTGGGATGGGGGGACTTTGCTTGAGAACTGTCAATAGACTACTTTGATTTGGGGACTAGAGAAAAAATTTGAAACAATTGTTTTATTAAAAACATATCAGTTTGAACTTCCTGATTCTGAGGATTGCCAAACCAGAGAAATGCAGCTCCTTCAATGATTCATACTTCTGAGAGGATGAGGGCTCCTATGGCATCAAAATATTTCCCAGCTTGGAGCCTAATTGAAGTTGTTTTACTTTTTGTGCTTTGTATAAAATGAATTAATTTTTAAATTAATTAGCAAGATGTTTATCTCAACAGTGTCTACATTTAAGATGCTCATGCATATGCAGAACACATAATTAATTCAGCCTTCAGGTAATATGTGATTTCTGTGAGCATACACAGATTATTTGTGTTAATTCCACAGTTCCCAGTGGCCACTGGGAATCATGAAAATCTGAAATTACTGCTGATACTTACCAGGCATAACAAAGTTTCTCATGATGTATTTTGAACACTGGAGACATAAAGGTGGCCGTTGACATGATAGGTGGATATTAGGTGAAACCACATCTGAAGATGCTGATAATTGGGGGAAGTGGGACAGGGTCTGTAATGAGTAACTACAAGCTCTTCTTGTGTTTCCCTTCTCTTTCATCCTTGATCTGCCACATGATTCAGTGCGTGATCTGGGAAATGCCATTTTTGCTCTCTGTACCTCACGTCCTTCAGATGGGACCTGGTAGGTGGAATATGAGGTAGAACAGCAGTTCTGAAACTTACTTTATTTACAAATGTCATTGAAATTTTTATGAATTGTAAGAGCCCTTATGGGGAATGACCACTGAGATAGCGCCCCACAAGGGCACTGGACATGGCCATGGAGCTGTGATGATTTCTCTTTTATTTCAAGCACCTCCTTTGCAGAGATATCATAGGGACCGGTTCCAGGGAGGCATCTGGAAAGCATGTAGCCTGACCTGCAGCTGTGCTCCATTTCAGTTTGTTCCAACTGGTGACCCTCCAGGGCTCTTTTTCTTCCCCGACCCAGACATGCTCTTTCTCCCTGGCTGCCCTGGCCCTTCCTGGCCTTGTAGAAATAATCGTGCCAAAGGCAAGATGATTCCACCCAGGAGAAGGGCCTTACAGCATTGTCTTGTGTTAAAGTGGCTTCTTCAGCCTACTCTAAGCAGTTCATTCTCTCCTCCTTGACCTGATCCCCTTCCTAAAGGCCTCTTCATACTTTAGAGACAGGATTCTTTTTACAGGCATCTTCCACTCAGAATGTGTCAAGTACTCAGGAGTGGAGGCAAGTCAGACAGAACACATAGATTATGGATGCTGATGTCTTCAAGCTTCCTTGCTGGTGCAGGACCATCTGATCAACATCGTGTAAGGAAAAAATGCAGGGGTTGGTCATACTGTCCTCTATCATCCAAAGTCTCACTCTTCTTGATTTACAGCAATCCCCTCGTCATGGCACCTGAGCACCATTTCTTTGGAGTCACTATTTTTTTTTTTTGGTCATTCTCTCATTGTTTTCTATATCTGTGCCATCCAATATAGCAGCGACTAGTTGCATTATCCATATCTACTTAAATCAATTATAATGAAAGAGAAAGCTCCTCAGCTGCACTAGCCACATTTCAAGTGCTCAGTCACTACATACATATGGTTTGTGGCTATTGGGTTGGACAGCACAGATGTAGAGCATCCTCACCATCGCAGAAAGGTCTATTGGACACCAGTGATCTATACAGACATTCAGTACATGCACACTCTGTGTCAGCACCTGACTGAGTTTTGAAAACATAAGAGTGGGCAAGATAGGTTTCTGCACATGGGTGTTAGTGGAGGCAGGCACAGAATGATACCATCACAATACTCTGAGCCCCTGAGGTGGAGACGTGAGAAGATATACCAAGCAGTGGCCACAGCACATAAAAATGTACAGAGTCCTAAAAACATTGCACATCCAGAGAAGGGGGGCATTTCATATTGGTCAAATGTAGAATGTGTCTAGTGAGTAAAAGAGTGGTAATAATGACTGATAAACTAATGTGAAAAGACAGGCAAGGTCTAGATTTGATGGGATCTTGCATGCCATGCTGCTTTGGTAGTTTGTTTTATACAGGTTAATTCTTCTACAACCTGATCTTTAACTAGTTTGATCACCTCAAATTTGGTTTCTTAAAATCAAATACCATTTTGCCTCATCTCTTTCAGAACCTTATTGTAGAACCTTTTTACAAAACTCAGACACCCAAGCTCCCGTCTTCTCTGTGGCTTAGCTTGTCATTCTTCCAGGCACTTCTCTTTGAGTTAACATATACCATCGTCATGTTGTATGGTTGTTGGAAGATACACTGTATGGTGTATGTTTGTGTTTAAGTATTTAGAAGCTCAGAGATGTACCTTAAATTGACAGTGATGATGATGATGATGATGATGATCACAAGGGAAATGAAACATGTCAATGCCCAAATAGAAATGCTGAGCTGGTCACAATAAGGACCCTATAGGAGGTAGTCCAGCAGCTCTTCATCTCAGAGACTGAGCATTTTCTTGTAAACTATATAAATCCCTCACCTGTGGTTGAGATTTGTCTCTATGTGCCTGTCCTAAAAGCAGCATGATGACCATTCAAAGATGTACACCATGAAATCACGGCTGCATTCTACAAGACATTTACTGAACATCTGATGAGAGTTGAGACACTGCTGTGTTCAGTGTTGACAAACTTAATGGGTCTGTGATGAGAAGAAGACTCTTGTTATCATGATCCTGACTTCTGGAATATTCATTGCAGATTCCAAATCCCTTCCACTGCTGTCATCTCCTATGGTCTCGGAATATCCCTGGTAGGTAGATAAGATCAGGCCTGGTATCCCAGTTTTACAGATGGCAAAACTAAGGTCCAGGGATATGAAGTCATTTCCTGATATCACATTAAACTAGAGAACTAGAGCCAGACCTCTTATTTTTCAAAATCTAAGCTTTGAAATGTGCTCTCAGAAGAGAAGTTATGTAATTACAGCAAATTCCCCTAAAATCAAATTTTCCTTACACATTGGGATGAAACATCCAAGCTGAGGGAAATAAAAAAATAAAAGAAAACATGAGACCCTTGACAATTTCATGTGGTTAAAAACAGACACAAAATTCACAGCAGCTCAAAGCCCTAAATGTTCCTCTCATAGTCAACAGAAACTGGAAACTGATTACTTCTGGAAGTCACTGAGGTCAAAATGTTGAGGCAGCCACCACCATCTATGGCCTCCCTATACATAAGAATAAGGAAGAGGTGGATGAGTTCAAAGTTTTCTTTCAGAAGAATAGAAATAAAAGTGCGTCTATATCTTTACTCACATTTCAGTGGATACAAAAACACTGTGACAAACGTCCGAGAGGCCACACTGAGCGGTGCTGCAGAGCAAACGTGAAATAAGAAGTCTGTTTTGAGCCTTCATCCAATTGCAACTGCATAGCTGCAAATAAATCCCAGCACATGTTGTTTTAATTAATGGAAAATAATAAGATAACAGTCATGATCATGGGGTTTAACCAACCATACAGTTAAGCCTACATTTGTTTTCAATTACGGTTAAAATGTATTCAGTTGAATACAGCTTAAGTGGTAATTGCATTCTTTACAAGTTGCTAATAATCTCTGGAATGGCAATTCTAATAAAAATTTTACTCTAATGGGTACATGTCCTGCTTCCTCACATGTCAAGGCCAGTGAAGTCATTAGCGGCACTAGCCGTCCAATAGTCTATCTGGAGAGCTGGCCTTCTGTCCAAAGCCCACACATGAACCACTCAGTGTGTACTTACGTGGGAAGCGGCGTGGTCATTTGATTGTGGTTTTATGCTCTTTCTCAGGAATGCTTCTCAGGGGCAATTGTGCTCTTGGAGAGCGGCTATTTGTCACTGCCTATCAGATGAGGCCTTCGACAGACTCTACAATAGGAAGCTCAGCCATCCCAGCTACAGGGACTTAACTTCACTTCGAGATAGTCACTGACCTCCCCCCAAATTTCCAAAACATCAATCTCTGTTTAATGGGTGGGTGGCTGTAGGACTGTACTGACCACAACATTCCAATCCAGGAAAATATGTCTGGGTGCACACATGGTTTGATAAACTGCTTTTAATGTTCTGAGTCAGAGAAAAATCTTAGGCCTACCGTTATATGCTCCCTTTCTTTTCTCATCTCCCAATATTACTACTGTGTTTCTCTACCTCAATTTCTCCTTCACTACCATGCTCCTTCTTTCTTCTTCTCTTCCTGCCATCCCTATGGAAAAATGTCAGGGCAAATAACAGGCCAAGTCTTAGAGTCAGAGAGCCTATGTGGGGTGGCTCTGAGCTGTATCATTTGCTCAACTGCCATCTCAACTATTTGTCACTCTAATGATTCAGTTCCACATCTCTGGGTTTGGAGAGCTGTTAAAATTCAAGTAATTAGAAAATTATGATCCCCAAAATCTACTTGAACTTGAGAAAAAGACAATAGGAGCTTTGCCCAGAAAGAAGGAAGGAGATTTAGAGAAGGAGGGACAGCATCTCGCAATTTTAACAGAGTCCAACCCTAGAAGGAAATTTGAGCCTGTTGCTAGTAGTGCTTTTCTAAAGGCGAAGGTACAAAGTTGTGCAATAAACACATATTAAACACACAAATGGGAGTGGAAGTAGTCAAGAGAAACAGATGGCAGAGACATGACTGTACTCATAACCAACAAGTAGCCATGGCAATGCTTGGGCCATTATTAAGTTTGCATTATTAAGTTTTCAAAAGGCAAAGTCAGCCACTATTCCTAATAGTTTATCTCTTTCAATGAATCCTTCCGCTTTCCTTTGTCACACCTGAGGTACTCTGATAGAAGAGGCACAGGTACTATTTGGTCTATCATGGTGTGTCTATGGGAGCTTGAACAATTATTTTCCCTTTCTTTGGTCTTCATTTTCTCATTTTTTAAACTGATAATTTTAAAGGTACTTCTGACTATTGTGATTCCATGAAATTAAAGTGAGGGTTAAGAGAGATGTTGTTAAGGCTTCTATCTTCCTCCTACTTCTAGAGTTCCATGGAAGTTCTGTCTAGCCATCCTTCTGCCTTCTAATAGCACTTGCTTGGGTTTTCGCAACTTCAAAGGGAGTGAAGCAGCCACCATAATGGCTGAAAACTGGCAGCCACCATACTAGGCAAGTGCTAGAAAGATAGTATGGGGCTCACTGTCATTACCATAGACCATGGTGTACCCCAATATTATATCACCCACTGGAATTTCATTGAGTTCTAACTTGGACCAGACACTAATCATTACATAGATTCTAATTTGGATTAACTAAATTGTCTCATCCCAAATAATATTTTTAGTCTTATCTCCCACTGATCCCTGATATGCACTCAGAGCTTCAGCCAGACATGGTAGCTTATAGTATTAGTTTTCTATGACTGTGTAACAAATTAACACAAACTGAGTGGCTTAAAAAAACATCCCTTTATTATCTCACTGTTTCTGTTGGTATGGAGTCCAGACATGCCTTAGCTACATTCTGGGCTCTCTCTGTGCTAATCTCCTTTCTGGAGTTTAGGGTCCTTCTCCAAGCTCACTTGCTTGTTGGTAGAATGCAGTCCCTCGGATTATAAGACGGAGGTTCTGCTTTCTTGTTTGCTGTCTGCTGGGGAATACTCTAAGCTCCCAGAGGCCCCATAGTTCCTTGCCAAGTGGAACTCTCACAAATAGCAACTCATTTCTTTAAAGCCAGCAGGAGAATCTTTCTCCAGTCTGCTAAGATGGAGTCTTATATAAGAGAACACAATCACAGCTGTAATTATCACTTTACCTTCGCCATCTCACATAATCCAATCATGGAAGTAGCACAAACCACCTCTCACATAGTCTAATGGCTAGAAGCAAGTCACAGGTGCCACCTTCACTAGGGGAAGGGAGTTAGTTATACAAGGGTGTGATTCCCTGAGAATTACCTTGAATTTTGCCTATCATAGTTATCACTTCAAAAGTATTTTCCTCACCCCTTTTAGACATGAGCTTTTCTCTGCCAAGTAATTGCTTATGCCTTTCTTTGCCTATCCCTCAAACCATCATTTTCATAGATGACTTTAAGTTTGCCCATGCTACCTTCTGGGCTTCCATTGCATGTATAATCCTCCAAAGTCACTTACTCCTTCTGGAATGCATTTCAGTTTGCAAGATCTTCTCCCCAGTATGACAAATCTTCTTCAGAGCAGGGAACTAAATTACATTCACTCTCATATCCCCTTCCCACTCCCCAACCTCCACAACAGCACCCTGCACAGTGTTTTCTACATAGGTGGTAGTTGGCAAACAAATACTAGTGAAATTCAATAAATTGAACCAAAGCATAGAATTACAAAATCTACAAGGTTGGAGCCGAGCTTTGAAGTCATCTAGACCAAACTATCTCCCTTATTGCTCTTGGCAGGAGGCTACTGGCATCTCTTCATGTTTCTACGTCCCATCTGCTATCAAACATTTTTATGACATTTATTTCCTCATTATAGTCCTTATTGTGCTTTATTTATATATCTGTGAGGCACAGAACAGTTGGAAATTATCCCTTCCTTTGCAATATTTTCTTCCCCAAAGCCCCAGCCAGCCCAGACTCCCTATGCCCATGACGGGTCTCCAGGGCTGCCGTGACAGCATTACTCCCCACTTCCCTCTGTCTCCTCTGTCTCCTCCATACCTCCATCATCAATTTCAAACTTCCTGTCTTGACATTCAAGGCCTCCTTACACTTTGAGTCTGTCTTTATCACCTCCGTTATTTTCCCTATGTCTCCCTCCTTTGCTCCCACTCCAAATTCTGGGAATTCCTCCAAGTTTCTCAATATTCCTGGAATCATCATCCCCCATCCTCCCCTCCCCCATTTCTCCCATCATCTGTCAAGCTTTCTCTTATTTCTCTCATCTTCTCTAATCCTAAAAAAAAAACCCTGAAGTTCTCTTTTGACACAATAAACCAGATGTATATTTAATGTTCTATTAGCTAATATTGCCTGTGGCTATTTGACCACTGAAATATATGCAGGACAACTGTGATAATGCTTTGACCTTTGTCAGAGTGAAAATCATAGCCAGTTTCCAGTGTTGGACGTGGGAAGGAAGCCTACAATGAACCAGAATTAAGTTATTAAGTTGTCTTGATTTGCCCATGTGACTGACTAACTCAAAAAGGATAAGAATGATTGGGGGCTAAATATGTCACCTTAATAGGTCTTTCATCATTTCAGGTAAAGGGTAAACTAGGCAATATATATATAATCCTGACCTGAGATTATTTTTTCCATTGCTTTTTAGAGAGTGGGAGAAAGGGAGGAAGATTACTGCTGGGTGTCTCCTGCAGAGGTTAGTGCTCATAGTTACTAGGTGTTGTGATTTGGGATAAATTAGGTCAACCCTCTGACATTCAGATTCTTTACTTCCAAATGGAGATGCTCCTAGTGATATCTAATAATGTCAGTAAAATAAGTTAACATAAGAAAATGCAACAAATTGTAAAATGTATGTCAAAGGAACTTACACTCTTACAGCAGCATTTCTGACTGGAGCTTGTGTCACAGCATCAATGGTGATTAGCTGTGGGAGAGCCACTTCCTTCTCACAGGGCCTTGATTTCTTCATCTTTGAAACCGGGGAACAAATTCCTGCCTTGTCTTCTCAACAAGCTATTCTGAAGATACCATAAAAGAAGTGAAATGAACATTTTAACTAGGAAATGTGTGAAAATATCAGGTATTGTTTTCATCATAGTCAGCAACATTGCCATCCCGGAAGGAAGTCACATGAGCTGTCTACATTCCCTCTGTTTTCTCCCTTTCCACTCTATCCCTTTCCACTTCCCCACCTCACCTGACTCACATGTATACATATTTCAGGTCCCAGGTAATCCTTTTATCCTCTCCCTGAACCACCAGCCCAGTCAGTGATCTCCTAGGCTCTCAGTCACTGTACACCCAGCCCATGGACATGGGACTGCCATGGCTCCCACCTGGGGACACCCAGCCAGAGATTTATTTTGGGCTGACTTTAGGAACAAAAAACAACTTGACTTTGTCCAATAGCAGGGAAGTTCGGGGAATTTCTGAATACAATCATTATTGTTTCTCACAATCTGAATGATTTTCAAATCCATGGTTTCATAGATGGCTTCTACTATTTTTATACTTGCTAGACATGAGCCAGGAATATTGCAAGATTGGTACATTATTATATTTTTATTTCCATAAAAGTTTGTTTACATAATGACAATCTTTGATATGCAAGTGATATGTCATTCCAAGATGGATCCAAAGAAATAAAAACACTTGGGTAAAAATCTACAATATGGTAAATTTAAGACTTGATTTCTGACATCTTTAAACTTCTTGTTACTGAAGACACTTCCTGGATTGAATACTTCCAGCTTTATTCATAAAAAGAGGTATGTGAACCAATTTTATTGATTTTTAAGGTCAAATCCCTTTTGAGAGTTTCAAAGCTTCAGAGCAATGTAATGTGGAAGTCTCTTCCAGATAACTTCCTTTTATCTCTAGTCTCATTCTTCTGTTAATGTGTGTTTAATATTCATAGATTCAAATTATCAGGGTAAAATATTTTATCTTTTCAGTTTCCTAATTTATTCTTCACTTTGTAGTGAGGCAGAAAGAAAAGACATAACATTGGATGATTGCTGGAGTTTGCCTAAATGTGTAGATCATTTTTTCTCTCCAATATAATCTTTACCATTAAAGTTAGTGGCTATTTTATAAGTAATTTGAATCAAATTCTCAGAATTTATCCATCAACTCATGTACAGTTTGATTCCATTCTAGTCTAGTCTCTTTTTACCTTTGCAAATTGTTCTCTTTACTTTTTAAATGGAATTAAAAGAGAATAGTTTTTTCATGTAATTGGTCCCACAGCTTTCATACCCTCTTCCCACACATATCCCTACCCTCCATGTCACTGAGTGAGTTTAGGGCATAATTTGCTAATTTGGATATTTGAGCTACTGGTCACTGAGTAGGAAAACTCTGTGATGTTCCAGGTTCTCTTCAAATAAAGCAATATTGCAATTTTAAATTATAATTATTTAACAGATTAATTGGAAGCTTCTCCTACCCTCAGTATTTGGGAGATCTTGTGGGTTGAAAAGACTTTTGCTCCGTGAAACCAAAGATTCCACTTCTGTAGGTACTAGATTCAGAACGAGGAAAACAAAAGCAACAAAGCAGCACAACCAAGCCAATAGCTGGGAATATTAGCTTTCCCTTGTTGTGTAACAAATGGCCACACACTCACCAGCTTAAAAACACACTCATTTATTATGTCACTGTTTCAGTAGGTGAGGGGTCTGGGTACAGTGTATGGGGTTCTCTGCTGAGGGTCCCACAGAATGGAGTCAATTTGGGGCCAGGTGGGGCTCTCATTTGCAGGCTCTGGGGAAGAATCTGCTTCCACACTCTTTCAGGTTGTTGGCCAGATTTAGTTCCTTGTGGTTGTTGGTTGTTGGACAAAGGTCCCATTTCCTCGTTGGCTGTGGCCCAGGGTTGCTCGCTGCTCCTGTGGCCACCCACATGCTTCCTCTGGCTTCCCGTGTGCCTCCCTCCATCTTCATACAGCAGTGGCCCATCCAGTCCTCACACTTCCAATCTCTCTGACTTCCCCTTCTGATTTTAAGGATGTATGTGCTGCGATCAAACCCATCTGGGTAATCTCCCTATTTTAAGGGCCATATAGCATAATACAAAATCGCAAGCCTGAAGTATCCTCTTATTCATATGTTTGAAGAGTTAGGTCAGGATAACTGGGGGAAAGAGATCAGTTTAGAAATTCTGCCCACCACACTGGGGTATGTATTGTTCCAGGTTTTGAGGAAGTTTCGGACACCAAGAGATTTCACCTAGAAGATGGCATCTAAGACTAAGACCCTGAGTGAGAAGGAAGGTTCTGGGAAACAAACAGGAATATTTTAAACTGCAATGATGAAGGCTCTGCAGTGCTGCTGGGATAAACCTACAGGAGAGGCTCAGATGATCTAACAAGGAGAGAAAGCAGCAAGGAAGAAATAAACACAGTTTTGTTAGGAAGGATCGGAAATGCCAGGCCTCGTATTAAATAAACTGACATGCAAGTGAATAATCAGTGAGGAGGCCGAGCACACAGGATGGGAGAGCCAATGAACACAGGACAGAGAGTCCTAAAGGAGAATCCCAGGTGATGGGAAACACCGAGTAAACAAATACCCAGCTCAGAGCCAACAAGCTGCTTCAAGGCTGAGAAGTTCCAAGATTTAGAAAATGGGGGTGGGCTGTAGGGTGGAATCCGGACATTTCACTGGTCTGGCTAGTAAGTTGAAAGGAGAAGATATATATTAGCTTTAAGTAGGACAGCCAAATAATTCCATTACAAGGAAATATAGGCCACAAGGCTGAAAACTAGACATCCTGGACTAGGCATCTTTCACTTTTCAGCCTCCTGGAATGTTATTGCAATTATAAGGCTTTATCTTTTCCCAACTCCAGGAAAATAAAGTGTAAAATATTAAAGATGATGAGAATCCTTAGGGATCATCTAGTCTAATCTCTTCTCATAACCTGGAAAAGCAAGGACCAGAGAAAGAAAGAAACATATCTGGGTCAAGCAGTGAACCTCAAGAACAGTCAGTTCTAGGGAGAGAAGCCTTCTACTCTCCAGCCTGGTGTCCTTCCTAGCACAGGGGACTATGTTCCTCTCTCTTAACAAACTAGCCTTCGAAGGTATATCTTATGCTGTTTAATAAACAGCAACTAAAAAGTAGGTTTTGCCCAATGTTGGATACTCTGTAAAACATCATTGTGGGTCTTCTTTTAGGATTTTTATAAAAGCTTATACATCTGTATTTCATGCTGTCCCCCCCTACTCCTTAAGAACAACATTTAGTTTTTCATGCAAGAAATTTTGGAGTCAGAGAAAGATAAATATCACATGATCTCACTCATTTATGGAATATAATGAACAACATAAACTGATGAACAAAACCAGATCCAGAGACAGAGAGGCATCGATCAGACTGTCAAACCTCAGAGGGAAGGTAGGGGAGGGTGGGGGTAAGGGGAGAGATCAACCAAAGGACTTGTATGCATGCATATAAGCCCAACCAATGGACACAGACACCAGGGGGCTAGGTGGGAGGGGAGGGGGTATAAGGACATATATATTATACCTTAATCAATAAAGAAAAAAAGTATTTAAAAAATTTTTGATTTTACTTCAACTCCCAATAGCTTTTAAAGTGTAAAGATGTCTGTGTTGGTCAGAATAGGTCTTACAATTTTATCAAATAAAAATATTTTAAATAACTTCATATGTGAAATAAAAGTTTATCCCCCATCAAGTACTAGGAGCATGAAATGTGGATAGTAATGAGATGTGAGTTCTGTACTGGAACACATACTTGATAAATAACTAGCTGTATGAAAATACCTCGGTTCCTCCTCTGTGAAAGGTAGAAGTAGGAACGAGTGGTAAGTGCCACATGCATGGGTGGTGAGCTGTGCACTCTAAGCTTTAAGGGAGTGCTATTCTCACTGCCATCTGTAAGAATGGGCTCCCCATGAAATAGGATATGGTGTTATACCGGAAAAATGCATCACAAATGGGAACATTTTTAAAACATTTTGAAAAATGGAAGATACTATTAGACCACCCCTCCCAATAATCATCTCACATTTGACTGTAAATTTTCAGAAATCTCCCTTGTTGGCTGAGAAGAATAAAAGATACTCCTTTTGTTCTGGCTGAGAAGAGCCCTTTTACTGTTGAGATACCATCTTCACTTAGTGAGAGTCCTGCTGAGTAACTGTCCAGCTAGCAGTCAGGGGCCTAGCGAAGAACCCAACAGCAGTTGGAGAAAGGAGAGTGTGTAGTGATGAGCTCGGATGTCTTAACATAAACAGAAGAGAAGCCAAAAATTGAGGAGGAGAATACACAGGGAGGAGTCCAGTGGGAAGGCTGTATATTCTGTAGGCATGGTGACAAAAACAAAAATTAAAAGTGCTCAAAATTAATCCAGCCAATTTTACTAAGAATAATACTGTCTAATTGAAAAGAACTCAAGTGGAAGGCGTATCCCCACATGTGCATATCCTTCAACATTGATTCTTCTAATGACTAATGCAGATTCTTTTCAGATTTGGAAATCACCTTGGGCAATCAAGTACTATGACAGATATTTGAGTCCTCTACTCCAAGACATACAGGAACATTAATAGAGAGAGTTATGGATTAAGAGAGAGGAGGGAAGGAGAGATCCAGAACAAACTGTCAAGCATCTTTTTGCAGGTTTATATTTTTATATTATCTAGTTTTAGAACAAATAATCAAATAGGAAAGTCCAATGATTTTAAAGTTAGGAAATCTGTTTCAACTTGATTCACACCCCAAGGTGACCCACACACTTCATTCAGCCCCTGTAGCTCTACAAATGCCAACTATCTCCTTAGACAAGATCTAGCCTCGGCCACTGGAGGGACAGGTGGTGTTTTCTACTCTAGAACTACTGATCGCAACAACAAAAATGGCCCCTGTTGCACTCCGATACTTGGCAGTAAAGGAGCAATGGAGCAAGCAGCCACATCTTGCTTTGGTTTGGGGAAAGCGCCCTCTGCATGGCTCTTTGATGGACACTGTAGAACAATTATCAGAAATTAAGCTGAATTCATGCATTTTTTTTATGTTTCTCAGAAAAAAAGCTATAGGGAAAGTGAGCTCTTCATCCATGAGCATGTATTCATTAATTCAAAATGAATATAATAAAAATGTACATGTTATGAGGTAGGTGCTGGGAATGAACACAACACTGAAAAATAGAGCCATTCTGCTCATAGAAGTATTGAAAAGAAGGATGAAATGTAATGGTTTCTCAGGAACCTTAACAAATAAGAAATGATATGAGATTTTTGCTGCCATGGATCCCTGCCAACTGCAACGGGAGTGATGTTTTTGAATGTTCTTCCCATAGCTGACAGGTAGCCACATGGGGATTAAATGAAATAACAGCTACAAGGTGCATAGCGTAGTGGCTCATATTATCAAATGGATGCTCTTTGCCACACCACAAGTGCTCAATAATGTTAGTCCAATAATTCATGGACTCATGTATTTCCAATTGCCCAATTCCTTTCATTTACGGGAAGTCCCCCTTTCTCACATGAATCATATTTGTTCATGATGATGCCAGGCTATGTACTTTGGGCACATATGGAAACAGATCCACTTCTGTGGGGCTACTCAATCCCTGCTTCAACCACCAGGATCTAAATCCAGATGATGATACCTGAAGTCCCAGGCAGGGAAGGGACAAAGAGCATTAGCACCCAAACAAAAACTCAGTCATTAGTGTCTGCTGTTGTTTTCCCACCCAGTTATCTTGCCTGTGCCTCCCTGTCCAAGTCCTCCACCACCACACCTACCCTGTGAAAAATGTCAGTGTTTGGGGGCATATTTACTTAGCCATCTACTCACTGGCTCTGGGATTCTGTTTTGTTAGATCCTGTCGTCACCACCAGGCTGGAAGCCAATGTTTGTACTGGGTGGGAGTTAGAAGGAGGCATAAACAGAATCAACCCTCTTGTGCTTTAAAAAATCAGGCTAGAATTATATACATATTTCATGTCAGAAAAATAAAATGTGTCTTGGCAGTGGATGGGAAGTTGGAGCGCTTGGAGGGGGAGTGGAGAATTGGCAGAATTGCTCCCCTTTTCCTTGGCCCCCCGCCTGACAATCATTCAACTCTTTGCTCTTGGAGTCAGCTCCTTCCCCCTCTCTGAGGCCTTCCAAGTGCTACAACTTCCTTGCTGTCATCCCGCACATGTTGTCAGAACCCAGAATGGCTTCAAAAGGAAGAGCACTTTTACAAAATGGTGTTCATTCCCTGAATTGCTTAAGTCTGGCTTCAAGTCACTGGAGTGAATCTCCTTAACTTTGATTTGAGGAAAAAGCAATGTTCATACGGCAAGACCAATTCACAGGAGGATTAGACGAGCTAAAGGAGAACATATTTAGGAATTTACCTCTTCGGAAATGGAAATCCCATTTCTCAGATTTGTAAAGCACTAACATTGTTATCGCCTAAAAAATATTTTGCTAGGTTTCTCTAAACTCAGTTGTTTCCCTCTGGCTTGAGTGGTTCTGTTTCTCTAACTCCTGGTGTCATCTGTGAACACTCAGAGTTGCAGTCTCTTTTGAATTGTTATCTGTACAAAATGGGGCCCTTCCCCTAGTCCTTGAGATGCACACTTTCACTAACCAGCTCCCAATGCTTCCATTGAGTTCCCAAGAAGGGCCTCTCCATTGTATCCTGTGTTCTCCCTCAAATTCCCCAGGAAGTGCTGTTCCTCATCAGGGTCTTGGAAACCCTGGAGACTTCTGGTGATGGGGCTATTTGTGTTCGTGAGACCCTTAGATACAGGTTCTAGAAGGCAGAGATGAATTTTCATAGGCCTGCATGGCAGCTTCCAGGCCACTGCTTTCCCACCCTCCCTGAGAAAACTCCTCATTTGAGACTCAGGTCACTAGCATGCTCTCATCTGTGTGTCTGCCATCTGCCAGCCTCTGTATAGGTCATCCCCTCATATTTAGCACCTGTTTCGTAATGTGGCAGAACATCTTACTCTCCATCTTAAATTCTAAAATGCAGTGGTGACTTCAACCACAATCTTAGAACCTCGCTAATTTGAATGGACCATCCTCCCCACTAAACAGTTCCCTATAAGCCAGACCCTGGATTCTTCATCTCATAAAGCATTCTAACCCCCACTAATATATCATCTTTGGAACCCCACCCTTCTAGCTTTGTTTAAACAGTGCAACAATATAGTTTAGTAGAGAAAGATATCATTCAAATCCAGGTGGCATATGCAGATATCAAAATGGAAACAAATACTATAGTTAGCCCCAAACAAAAGGTTTTGTTTGGAAAGAAGGAAAAGCAGTGGGAGGGAGCGGGGGAAGGAAAAAATAACGTGAGTGTTGATGACCTTTCCTCCTGCAATAAATGTCTACCCCTTTGTATTGGGGAACAAATTTAATACTTACTAGCAAATAAATTAGACTCAACTCATTTCTTTATCATTTCTGCTATGTCTCCATAGACTTGCAAGAAGGGATAAAACTGAAATCTTCCTATGTCATGACTTCTTGGGTTGTTTGTGGTAAAGAACTCGCCTTGCTCCACAGGGCCAGTGACTGGTCTTCCCAGCCCCAGTCCCACGGACAATCCACCAAAGGAAACCGAAGGTCAAGTGCTCCATCCCATTAAAAATGTGTGTGCACTGTTCCAGACCGCTACACTTTCCTTTTGACATGACTAAAATAGGAGGCTGGGAAGCTTGCCTTATCTAGAGTTGAGTCCCAGATCTTGGCATTGTCCAAAGCAATCCAGGAATTCAAGTTACACTAATGTAATCTTCCTTCCTGAGCCAAAAAAAACTTTTGATGAATCTTCTACACTTACTTTGTAGGCCATACATTCTCCCCCAAATGTGAGTGTTGATGAACTGGAATCGACTAATTTCCGAGAATTTTCAGGGCAAGGGAATAGCCCAAACACTTCTGAATGTTGCTGACTTTTTGTTGAATGGCTAAGCCTCCCTCAGCTCTGTGTTGTCAGCAGAATTAACCAGTCTATATCATTTTTTATAGATTGTGAACAGGGAGGACCTCCAGCCTGACCCCCGCCGGGCCCCAGTAAATCTCGCAGCGCACAGTTAGAGACACTCTTCTAGGCTTTGTTTTCCTACCAGTCCATCATCTCCTCCCATGCACTTTGGAAACTAGCAGAACTTCTTTTCATCTGAGGTTCACAGGAGGACTTTTGTAAACATCTGCTGAAGATCCAAATAGGTTATGAAGCGGGATCCCGTTTGTCATGTGACCTCCAGCCGCCAGGAACATCTTACTATGTTCAAACAGGGTTGTTTCCTTGCTTGAAAGACTCTGCATTTCCTGCATGTGCCCAGTAGCACCTTCCTTTCGCACACTCACCCTATGGGATTGCTTCCTCTGGATGACTCCTTTCTACTTAAAGTGCCAACACTTCACTTCTTCCTTTATTCCAGTTTGTAATGAAGTCTTTCAAAGTGGGAAGGAATTAACGCAATCGCAGGCCCTACCTCCATTTATTTGAAGATTACTTCATCTTTTTATCAGCTGGGTTTAGAGGCTCTTGGAATATTAACTTGGAAATCTCTTGAGATCTTTATTCTTAAAATGGTCTATTCCCAGGGTCCATACAACAGTGTTATTCTTATATTAAGACCAATACCTCATTCTATAGAATTGAGTGAGAAATAAATCCATGTTCATTTTGCAGATAGGCTGAGACTTTAAAGATATTTTCTATACATAGCTGCCTACCTTCACCTCTCACCCCAGGAGCTGCCTGTTCTGTCTTCCCTTCAGGAGGTAGAGTTGGAGTACACCATTCAAAGTCTCTCGCACCAAAGATGAAGAAGACAATGAGGCAGAGAGGTCCTACCAATAACCATATGCTAGTGGGGGCCCCTTGGGCTTCAGCTCTTTCCCCCCAGCCCTTCTCCTTTGTTTATAGAAAACAAAAACGAAGTGGGAAACATTACAAAATATAAAGAAAATGACAATGGGAACGCATAAGCCACAGCCATGGCTAACTATTATTCATGTTTTGATGAATGTCATGTTTTATTATGAAAATTATACTTTATATAATATGGATTAAAATTATATAAACTTTTGTATTGGCTTATTTTTATACATAATATAGCACAAGTGTTTTTTCAACATGAATAAAACTGTAATTAACATATTTAATAATCAACTAATGCATTATTAGCAAATACATCACAATCATTATTCGTTTTGATTCTGAAATTGTCTCAGATTTGGGTTAAGGGAATTCCTCAAAAGCTTGCTTCTAAGTTCATTGAACATATCTCCATCACTATTGGGGTTTTTTTAGCTCTTATATTCTGGCTTTCCCACCAAAAATATTCCAGATTTGTTCTCAGAGTTATCCTGCCCTCAATCGGGGTTTGGTCATTTCTCCAATGAGCCTGGATTTCTTTTAGAGGGAAATATAATTAATTCTAATTTTTTGAAAGGCAAATGCTTGTTTTAAAATTTCTTTGGTTTTTAGTGAAGTTAAGTTTTTCTCTAAAATGTATTCCTTGCTTACATTTCTTCTTTCATTATTCTCTTTTTAATTTAATAATATTTTTAAATATTTTTATTGATTTAAGAGAGAGGAAGGGAGACAGAGAGAGAGATAGAAAGATCAATGTGAGAGAGAAACATCAATTGGTTGCCTCCCTATACGTACCCTAGCTAGGGATCAAACCCACAACCTGGGCATGTGCTCTGACCGAGAATGGAACCAGCGACTTCACTCAAACAACTGAGCCACACTGGCTGGGCTGAATAACATTGTTTAGAATACTTAGAATACACACTAAGAATGACATGTATTTTTACATTTAGATTAAACCACCTGTTTCTAAAGGAGAAATAAGTTTGTAATTTTACTATTCTAAATGGTGGTTAAATCCTCCAAAACACTTTCCATAAAACTGTGAGAGACATGTTGCATAACTCAGCCGTGTTTCAGGACATCATCTCGATGGTCAAATTCAGATCCTCAGCCCGTGGGAGCTGAGTCCCTGTGTGGAGCTTCTTGCATTACAGAGGCCAGGGCACACCTGCCTATGGGGTAGGACTGTAAAATATTAGCTGGTGGGAACAGCAATGGCATTGGGAGAAAAGAATAAGTTTGAAGAGAACAGAATCAGTGACAGTGGAAGGAGGCATCTCTGAAAGGGAAGGAACGGATTCTTTCAGAAGCAGTTATGGGAAGAAAATGTCCTTTCTCCGGAAGTACCAGTTAGAAAGGAAATCAGAAAACAACAGTGGCCATTCATAAAGAACTTGACTTTTATGGAGAACTACCAGGCTTTTGAAACATTCTATAAACACATATGGATGGGAGAGAGTATCCCTCTGCGGGCCTAGAAACATCTAAATTACATGGTCATCACTCTTAAAATGAAATTACAGCGAGAAAATTAAATAGCAGATTCTATTTTGGGGCATGTACACCAACCATAAACTCACATGTTGAAGTCTACATGTCATATCTGAGATGGATTTGCTGTCAGAAACACTTTCATCTCACCCACAAACATCAGTGACCTCTCAGGCTGCCCCTGCTTGCCCTGAGACACAGAAGTGACTAAGAAAACACTGCACCCACCTCAGCTGACCTGTCGTCTGGGCTCCCCACCACACTGGTCCTTCGATGGCTGCCGAAGCTGCAATCTCTTGACTTTCCATTTCCTGTGAAATCACAGAATATATTGTCCATTTAGGAGACTCTTAGCCAGAGACACAAGGGCCATCAAAACACTCTTCAAAGTTTTCAGAGAGGAAGGAAATTAATTGATTCTGTCCCTGTAGCTACCTTGCTTTTTTTTTCTTTCCATTGCTTTTCCTTTGATTAAATTCCATCGCTCACTGGAACCAGAGAGCCTATCTTCTCACCAAGTCATCATAGCCTCCTCTGTATTACATTTCCATGCTAGTGTCTCTTTAAAAAAAAAAGTAAAACTAATTTTGTTTATTTTCTTAGGATGTAATTGTTTTAGAAAAGTTGGAAATGCAAAAAATATATAAATAGGAAAATACAAGCTACCTATAATTCTAGCATCCAGAATTGACCACTGTTTACCTTTTAATGTGTATGCTTCCATTCACTTTCTCTCACTCATGTGTCTTCTCTATGTGTCTTTATGTGATTCTGTCTCTACCTCGCTGTCTGTAAGTATATACGTACAGAGAGAGACAGAGGCAGGGAGAAAGTCCCTCCAAAGTGTGTGTGCTTGTGTGTGCATGTACACACGAGCAAGGAACAAACTTTTGATTTGTTAATCTACTGAGATTCCAGATTTATTGGTAATAACAGACAGAGATCATCCAAACCAATGCTGTTTTTCTAGCTGAGGTGGTTGACAAACAGGTGTGCACAACTGGAATGGATGGATGGAGGGTGAAGGAGAAAATGGATGTGATTAAACAAGAGGGAACCAAGAACACACCTGTGATAAGTAGGCAACCAATTTCTGAGTGCTTCAGAGCCAAACATATTCTAAATAGTTCACCAAGGATTGGGAAACCACAGTCAGCCTGCCGATAGGTCATTTCGTTCCTATATTATTTCTCAAGTATTTGTTCATGGCCTGGAAGGTGTGAGCCCACAGGATAGGCACCAGCGATACATTAAGGATTAATGCGGTCCCTTCTTTGAGGATGCGGCTGACGATCAGGAGAAAGATAAGCTTCTTTATAACTGTCAGCAAAAAGAGCTCTTTCCAACAAAGAGCTCTGAGGAGAAGGAAGAATTAAGGGAAGAACCTAATAGTCTCAGATCCCATTAAAGTCTACCAGTTGTTTTTTCCTTTCCCTGATAAATTACTAAGGTTTACAATGAATTGTCCTTAAACTTTTGCCATCTTTTTACTTCTAGCTTCTAAGAAAACTCTAAAATCTCTAAAACTGATCAAAGTTATCAGCGGTAGAGAAATAAAGTTAAGAGCCCAGATAAACCAGTGATTGGAAAATCCACACTCTTGTTTGACTTATCTGACTAGCTGTATTTAATTAGAGAAGATTCCTTACAACTTTCAGAAAATTGGGGTTTTCATGTCAGAAGCCCCAGGCCTTACTGTGACTTGCCTCATCTGCTTCCCCGAGCTGCTGAGCCAGACTCGTGCCAGTGGTGCAAAGGCAATGCGGACATTTGCTGAGGGAGCCCTGTCCAGTGCCAGGCAGGACTGAAGTCTTCTCTGCCCTGGGCTGTGCCAACAAGAGTCTCATATCAGGCCCACCTGCCTAACCAAGAGGAACCATGGCTACCATCCATTTACCAACAGTGGGTAGTGATTTACCCATAAACCCTTCTCTCCACACTTCCGGCGAATGTCTCTTCTCTTTTCTATATGATGGGAATTACCTTCCCACATGAATTCGAGCATGTGGAACCAGAAACCTGCTTGTGCCCCTCCACGTGGGCCACATGAGACACATCCCTACCCTGTCAGCACTCTGAGAGCCTGATCTGGACGTCACCTTTTGCAGTTTGAACCTCTTTGCCTTGGAATGTCACACCACACAGGAGAGCAGCCTAACGGTGTCTGGGTTACCTTATCATTCAACTTGTACCTGTATCAGAAAGTAAATGAAGAAAAGGTTCAGAAAAGAATTGTGTATATCCTTCAAATCAAGAAAACACCGAGATGCCGTCTGCTCAAAGGGAAAGTGATGTTTTAGCAAGAGGCCTGAAGTTCTGGTCATGTTAGATGGTATTGCCCTGGGGGTGGAGGCCAGGAACATTTGAATCTTCCCCTAATCTCCCAGTTCCTTCTTATAAAGTCCCTAACGGCATTATAAAAACAAGGGACAACAGCAAAATGGGAAGTTAAAGTACACGTTATTATTTGCTTGGTCAACGCCAAATAAACAAATACAGAACTTTCTGGCGACGTGTCTGAGGGACATGGCAGATTATCAGATCCCAACCCAGACCCCAAACTCTAAAATGACTATCTCATCTTTGAATCTTAACATCCTTGGGCTGCACCCATGGTGCAGGAAAAGCAAGTTATAAATAAAGAATGTACTGCATGGAAAAAGAAATAAAGTTAACCCGGAGACATTTCAGAGACAAACACAATCTTTTATGAAACCAAACAAAAGAAAAGTTCTCTACCATAAAACAACAGCTCTATCATAAAAAGTAATCTCCCATCTCTAGGCCGATAAGTATCCTGGACCTAACTCCTAAGTGATAGAGAAGGATCGTGGGTTCTAACATCCTCCCTGAGGATAAGAAGAGAAGAAATCGGAGACCTCCGGCCTCTCACTGACCTGGCCATGTGACTGGAGGAGAAAGAAAATGTTGACACGCTCTGCACTGCCCGCTGGTGAATATCGCCCAAACGGCAGGAGGCCCCCTGGCATGGTTAGTTTGGTAACCGTTCTCTTAAAAAGAAGTGGAAAATGGGACAAGAGGGTGAAGGGACAGGTTTGCCAAGCCCCTACACCTCGGGGATTGGTTGGGAAAAGAAAAAGAGGGGGCTGTTATTTATTTTAAAGGTGGGTATTTTGTTGCCACAGTCACTACAATTACTATGCCCTGATGAGCCTCTTACACGTTGGAGGGGCATTTTGTAGGAACTCCTGCAAGTATCACAAATCCCATGAGTTAGGTATTTCATCCTTACTCTGTAGATCAAGAAAATGTGCCTCCGAAAGGTTATTTTGACCAAGTCTCGTAGCTGTTAAATGTGACCTTGAAGTATCTGAATACAGAGTCCATCCTATTTTTTTAATGGGGTTATAGAACTGCACTATTAATTAGAACAGGTTTGGAAATCACTTGATTTTTTTCTTATTAGTCATTGCAATGTGGCCCATAGGGAAATATTAAAGAAGATAGACACTGCGTTATATTTTCTGTACACAAGTGGCACAAAGCAGGCATTGTTCGCCATGCCCTTTGCAGAACTCTCTCAAAGGTGTCTTGATACTGTCAAGAACAGAAGCTTCTTCACACTCAGAACTTCTACCTCCTTCCAAAGGAAACATTCTTTCTTCCACGTACACATAATCACCTTTATTCATATGCTTACTCACCGCAGAGGGCTAGGTACCAGGGTTAAAACAACTATTTAGTGGAAACAATGGTAGGAATATGTGCATATATACTGTATTAAATATATAATATACTCACTGCCCATTAAGGGAGATATGACTCTCCTCATTAACAGGTTCTATAGAATTGAGGATTTCCTGTTGTTTACATAACTGCATATGAATGTACCATCTAAATATTCATATATACATACAGATAAGAGCATACACATATGTCCACATTCACATAGCACTCACTATATGAATATTACTGTTGTTATAATTGAGAAACAGGTAGATATCTAGTTTCTGGGATGTAAAGAGCTGGAAGGAGTGTCACTCCCACCCTTACAACCAAAAAGCCAGAAAACTACAAGTTCACAATCCTTTTTTACCATATCAGAGAGTGGGGTGAGTAGAAAGAAGGGGTTGGGGAGAAGGCTATGCCTGAAGGCCTCTCTCCCCTTCCCATCACCCGCACAGTGGTTTCCCAAGTTAATCTCTCAGGTCACATCTGAGACTTTTTCTTTCCTTCTCAAACTCTGTCTCTTATTTCAAAACCCAGAATTTTAAACCTGCTGAGAAAACACCCCAGATCATCTTAGTTTGATTTTTCCTTTGAAAAAGAAATTAACCTTCTCTCAATAAATAGGCCACCATTAGAAATGCTGGGTAATTTTATACCATTCAAATTTTTTCAAAGAAAGGCAACATTAAAGCACAAGTGAAATAATGAATAATGACAGGGCAAGATTTCCTGTGCGTGTTGTTCCTTTGTTTTTCTTTTACCGATTATTCCCATCTTTATAAGATGGACAATCAGTTTTCTTATTCACCTTCAGCCACCATCCCTGTAAATCACACCCCAGCCACACAGTTACTCAGCCATTCTCCAACCAGGCCATGCCTTTGGTTGTCTGTTTCCTCTCTCTGGAATAACAGCCTCACTGGAAAATTCTACCCAACCTCCAACATGTATATTGTCATTTTCCCTAACTTCCTCGGGGATTTGAACTCAACCTGCCTTTCCCTTCTCAATGATGTACGTACACCAGCTTCCACTATCATAGAAGCTACTGGCCAGTTTTCACTGTGGTTGTTGACAATGCAGTCCTTCCTGATGACATCATGCCTCTGACGGTGTGGATTGTCACACGTTCCCTTGTATCTGGGCCCTGACTGGCACCTCATAAATGTCTGAGAGCCACGTAGAGAGAAGGGACGTACACGTCACAGGAGAGCTCTTTCCAGCTCTTCACAGGCCTTGTGTGCAAGGACAGAACATATTCATTCTCTGCAACTTGCCAGTGACCCATTGTCTTTATAGGAGTGAGCTCTGGGACAAAGGCAGGCACTACAGTTCAGTAAAACGAGTACTGAAGGCTCACTAAGGTGAGCTAATTTTTTATGGGCTGACATTCAGAGAGTTGTTTGGGAAAGAAACTGTTGAGGATAATGGCTAACCTCAAAAGCGTCCAACCTTTTGTTCACATGAACCAAACTCTAAGCCACAATTCAAAAGCCAACACTCAAGCAAAGTCAAGGAAAGCACTCAGAAAAGCAAAGCACACACCTCATTTATTCACTTGGCCCCTCACCAAAATGCTCTATTGTTGCTTGTCATGTAACAGACATGCAGGAAGCCTCAGCTGATCCATCCTCCCAGTCCTGAAGGTGGGGAGGAGTCAATGGTGCCCATTCACTGGACACAGATTTATCTGGAATGGCTGGATAAGGCCTCGTGCCTTCCCTGTTCCCTGTCTGGGTGGCTGCTACCTCTTGCCTCAAACATTGACATCTAAACAATCAGCAACTTCTACCAATAACACTTTAATAACCTCCTTCACATTCTCAATGTAGCATCTGAAACTCCATAAACAGGAGTGAACTAGTAGCAGTCTGAAGTTGTCATCATTGACAGCTTGTGATTTATCTTAACTCTCCCTCGCCATTTGGCCACGACTTTAAGTAAACACTTTCCGTCTTCCTCATGTTCTCGTTACTGCCACCTCCCACTAATAAGAGAGACTGCCAAGAAAAGCATCCAGACAGTTCATTTACCTCCCAAACTTGCCTGAAAGTAGCCGCCCCAGTTTAGACAAGGGGCGAAGCAACTACTGCACATTTTCAACAGATGGAACAATGCTTCCCAAATTATTTACATTAACATTATTTGTTTTCAGGATGTGTGGAACGAATGGGTAGCTGAATGAAGTATTATGACGCGAACTGAAGACACCAGCAGTTCAGGCAGCCCGTTGATGGTGAGAGATGGAGATGGGCCACTTTGCTTTCTAAGAAGCTGAGGAGCTTAAGGTAGTCTGTCCTCGCTAAATTCTTGGTACCGCCTTGTCTGTCAGATTTGGTTCAAATTCATAGGGAGGTTCCTCACTTAAAGCATTGTGGCCAGAAGACCCCAAGACTGTCTCCTTTTCACCCATCAGCCAGGGGATAAGATGGGTCAAACTAGTTGGCTGCAGTGCTATGTAGCTGGCCACTAGAAAGATAGGTCCCGCCCACTGAATTTCCTGTGAGTATCACAAAGCCATCTCTAGTAGAAATTAAGACACCTTCACTCACTAAAATGATGGAGCCCTTTTGTGATTCAGCCTTCCCGAAATTTTTAATGGCCTGCCCACACACACCCAAAGTGGCATTGGATATCCTAGAGAGGACCGTCATGAGCACCATTTGCCTAGCTGTAGTTCTTTCATACCTTTTCAACCAAACCAAGAGGAGAGCAGCATGGTCACTGGCAGATGGCTGGCCACAGACAGGAAAAGGGTGAGCACAGACCTGCTGTTTCTTCAAGTGCCCATTCCCTCAACACATACCCCGAGGCTGACATCATGGGCATTAGTGAGGATCGGAGGATGCCAGAGCGAGCCCTCTCAGTGCCAAAGTCAATCTTGTGGCAGGAGATTCCAAATTCTGTTTGCGAACTCACATGAACATTTCTCATGTGGAATGTCTTAAATCATCATGTATTTATTAAGTGTTTATTGCGTACATTCAATACCCAAGGCTCTGTGTCAATCTGGTTCCATGGGGGATCCTTGAAATGCAGTCCCCTCCGCAGTGGAGAGGTAAAGTGCCATCAGAATGCTAAGTGGTAGACCTACAGGGGATCTCTCAACTGTCCTGTGGCCCAACTGCCCAGGTACCCTATTTGCCTTGTCCTTGGTGCTCGTCAGAGGACAGCAGAAGGTGCAGTGGTCTGGGCTGAGGTTGCTTTATTCTCACATCTGCCACTGCAAAGAGAGGAGACCCCAAGCTGTGCAAGCCCAGTCAGGGAGCCTACAGAACAACGGGGAGAGTGCAAAGAAGCTCCAAGCACTGTCCCCGGATTTGTCATTAGAACATATAGGGTTTCTGGTTCTTCTCCCTCCCTCTTTCCTCTATTCTTCCCTTCCTCTCTTTCTGTCTTTCTCCTTCTCTTTAAGGAGTCCTCACAAATATCTCATTCTGTCCTAGCCTCCTGTTAAATCCCGAGTTTCTCATTCACAGCTGAGTTGCTTTCTCTTAAATGGCACCCCCTTTGCACAGAGCAGTGATGGGTTAGCCCAAGTGAAGAATTATCGCATTCTTATCTAAGCAGCCTGGCAGGCCTCACTGCATGGGCTGTAGGGGACCCAGAGTGGACCAATGACCACATGTGGGACTTCAGCTCCTATTTTGGGAGTCTATATAGTTTGGGAGAAAAAAAGACACCTAAAGTGGCATGTTGCTCTTATCACTTTGACACATTTATAAAAAAATATGTAGAATTTTGATATAATGAAAGGATGATATAAAGTTTCTATATTTATAAAGGGATTAATACTTGAAGTAGCAAAACCCTGCCACACACTCTCCCAACAATCCCCCCACCCCCACCAAGGAAGTCTCAGGCCACCAGGACCAGACCACAGTCCCCACCTCTCTACCTCCCTACCACCCCCCCCACGACTCCTCTACCCCCGCCCCTTGTCCTGGGCCCTCTGCAAACTCCTGGTCAGAGAGAGCCTTGTGCCCCAGGAAAGTGTGTGGGCCTGGGCTAACTTTTCCCCTCCCTCCCTGACCTCAGCGCTGGGTCTGCTCAGTGTCCTAAGTACCTGAGTCTGTAGAGGAGGGCCCCTTGCACATGAGAATCTTTTAAATCCCTAAGGATTTCTGCTCTCTGA
>NW_005871142.1:3894402-3942688 GCF_000147115.1 Myotis lucifugus | reverse complement strand
TGCTCCAGGGAACACAAACCCAGATGCATGAGCCTACAGCACACATGGTGTTAACACGGACATACACCTAGATGCCCAGAATGCACACTCAGACACGGGAGCCACACAGAAGGCCGGGCGGGGGGACAGATGCCTCCTGGGCTGTGCACACACTGCACCACACCATCCTCACTGACATCACTGCTGTCGCTCAGAGCTCCTGGCTCTGCCTTTTGGGCTTAATTCCTTCGGGCTGCAACCCAGCGGGGCCTGGCCTGGCCTGGCCGGGGTGAGCTGTGCTGGACAAGGCGGGGCAGGGCAGGGCCAGCCAGGGCAAAACCGCAGATGGCTCCAGGTGTCAGTCTCCGCCTGAGCAGGGCTCCGGAGTCCAGGGTGACTCAGGCCCTGCCGGACTCGGATTACTGCAGCTTCAACCGCCCTGAAATGGCCTTGCACCCCCACACCCCACACCAGCCTCCCCCGACTCCCCACCCGCCAGATGTGTGGTATTCATTTCAGCCTGAGCCCAAACATACTGTCTGCCCCAGAAGGAGCAGGAATCCACGCTGCCCTCGGGGCTTCAGAGAAGGGGCTGGGTGTTCCTGCCTGAGCGGAGGCTCCAGGGAGATGCACCAAGGTTCTTTCAGGCCTGACCCTGCAAGCTGGGCTCCATCTGCTGAGCTCCACGGAGCTCCGGAAGCCAGGGCTGCTTGCTCCTGAGTGGGTACTCAGGGCACAGTTTGGGGAGATGGTGGGTTCCTCCAGCACCCTTTGTCCCTCAGCAAACAGATCGGCTCTGACTTCATAAATCTGGTAACACCCTCCGACATCCACATTTTGGCCCAAATATGTTATTCATTGATGGTGTGAGACATTTTCATGGGGGTCCATATGAAACATCCTTATTGGCTACTTGCTGGGTGGCCAACACTGTGCTAGGCCTTGTTCCTGGGAACTAAAGGTCAGTTGGGGCATCTATAAGTCACACTGCTAAAGCAGGGGGAAAAAAAAGCAACAAACAACAAAAAACAACTCCTATCTTCATCTCCAGCTACACATGTGACTTCAGAAAGTTACCCCAAGGCTCGCTGAGCTTTTTGTCTCTCAGCTATAAAACAAGAAAGTCTATTCACAGGTTCTTTGAGAATTATATAAGATTCTGTATACCATAACAATATTAATGACAAAAATAATCATTGTTACTCATTGAGTGCTTCATTACCCACAGCAACTGGATCAAACTTTAATCTCATTTAGTCCTTACAATGCTCTTCATTTTATCCTGTTTGACTGTAGCTAAATTAAAAAATCTGCCAATAAAGTGTGGGAAGATAAAGACAGAACCCCTGTGGGGATATTTAAATTTTAACAAGGGCTCTTAAACATAAAAATGTTTATAAATCCCAAGGTATGAATCTCAAATGGTGGAATTTTTCACAATGTGGCAGGAAGCAGGAAGATAAGTTTTGATAAGAGATCTCGCTAGTTCCCATTATTTGTAACACAAAAACTTTCCCCTAACATTTTTCTTTAACTTTGTCCAGGGTCAAAGGATTAGGCAATGTGGAGGTTAATCTTACATGTGTGACTTATGAACTTTATAACCACTATTACTCTGCTAATATCACCACGCCTGTCACTCACCATCACCAACAACTCTATCACCAACACCTCTACATTTACCACCATCTCCACCACTACCACCATCACCTGCATCAGCACCACCTACTACCCTAATGCCTACAGCTACAGCTCCAACAATCCCACCCCATCCCCACTATTAACTCCATCACCAATAACACCACTTACACCAACAGCCCATTAGCACCATCTCCAACAACAACTCAACAACAACCACTACAGCTATGACCACAGCAGCATGTACAGTGAGCAAGGCCCCTGACACTCATAGTCCCTAAGCTTTACTAGAACCCTATACAGAAGACATTTTATCTTGTTTTGCTTATGGGGAGCCAACATCTCAGAAAAGTCTCACGACTTCTAACTAGTGGAGCAAGGATTTCACACCAAGAGTAGTTGAGTGGGAAAAGAGTGATCTTTTCACTTTTGGCATCTTCCCTTCTCCCATGCATTTGTCTTTATTCTGAAAGGCCAGACCCTATTTGTCTTCTCTGGAATATAAAATGGATTTCCCACCCTAACTGGTTTGGCTCAGTGGATAGAGCGTCAGCCTGCGGACTCAAGGGTCCCAGGTTCGATTCTGGTCCAGGGCATGTACCTTGGTTGCGGGCATGTACCTTGGTTGCGGACATATCCCCAGTAGGGGGTGTGCAGGAGGCAGCTGATCAATGTTTCTCTCTCATCGATGTTTCTAACTCTCTATCCCTCTCCCTCCCTCTCTGTAAAAAATCAATAAAATATATTTTTTAAAAAATTATTAAAATGGATTTCCCCTTTCAGCCTTTGTTGACTGCATGTACAGTGAAGTACTCTTGCCTGGGAGTGATTGTCTTAGTTTACTGAAGTGACAAAAGAGTTAAGAGTCACTACAGAAAGATAGAGAAGGGAAGCTTGAAAGAAGGGTTACTAAGTATTTAAGAATCACATGTGAAACTTACAGTGTCACAATACATGGGCCCTGAGTATTACCTAAAGGCAGCAAAGCCTTTGCAGCCGATGGGGAAAGTCCAGCCAGGTGGGGGAGGAAGAGGGACGGGCAGTGGGGCCATCTTCCTGTCAAGATGGGGGTGTCGAGATGCTGTCACATCGGAAATGAGGGCAGCCTGAGACTGGGGTTAGCACCCAATGGGAGGATTGAAAGGATACTTTGAAGTCTAAATAGCATTTCTGAAGAATGCTGGGCAAGAATTCCAGACTTTTATAGAGGGATATGGAGATTGGCTATGTTTTGCTTTTGAATACTATTTGCAGCTTTATAGTACTTTCTGTCATAAATCTGAACTGAAATGGATATTAAATTGCGAAAACAACACAGTTCATGCCTATTTTTCACACACACACACAAAGACTTTTAGCATAAACTGCCCTGTTGAGCATGCAGAATGGAGTTTGGATAACGCCGTTACCCCGTTTTACACTGGAACTAGTGCCTCCTCGGCCCCACTAGAGAGAAAATTTACTTATTCCCTGTTGACATTTGCACTTGAGAACTCATCTGGCCCCTTGATCAGTAGAACTAGAAATCCTGAACTGTGTTTCTGTAATATAAGGAGAAGGTACCAAAAAGATACAGGTGACAACGCTGAGGGTTTTTGTGCTTGAAAGGTTAACATCTCTACCTTGCTTGCTCGGCGTCTCATTTTCTAAACCAAGCATGACCAGACTCTGTCCCTCTGAAGACTCTAAGCCAGTGATGGCGAACCTTTTGAACTCGGCGTGTCAGCATTTTGAAAAACCCTAACTTAACTCTGGTGCCGTGTCACATACAGAAATTTTTTGATATTTGCAACCATAGTAAAACAAAGACATATTTTTGATATTTATTTTATATATTTAAATGCCATTTAACAAAGAAAAATCAACCAAAAAAATGAGTTCGCGTGTCACCTCTGACACACGTGTCATAGGTTCGCCATCACTGCTCTAAGCCATAGATTCTCACTTTTGTTTTGTCTTTTTTTTGCAAGTGCCCTGCAAACGCAATGCCAAGATTACCTGCAGCAAATGCAGATCACTGCATGCAGTTCTTACATGATCGTCCACAGAAAGGGGCTCATGATCTCATTCTCCTACCCAGGAGGACTGGCAGAGGAATCCTGATTAGCCACCTCATCTGATCCACTAAGATAAACTCTGGGAATGATGAGATTTACACACATTTGAAACTCTTCCAAGCATTTTGTTCTTCCTTATATTTATTCAAGTAAATAAATAGATAGCCTCATCAGAGAGTTTATAGATGTCCTCGGACCTGCCATACAAATGTGTCCTACAAGAGCTTCCATATGAGTATATTTAACATTCAACTTGTAAATATATAGATCGGGCTCACAAACTAATCCCCGTGAAACAGTCCTCAGGGCACTCATAGCTGCTAAGATTGATGGTTTAGAAACCACATTCTGTTGGGGAACAAGATAAACTGTCTGTGTGAGTCCTGGGGACGCCACAAAGCCCGAGAGGAAGCCTCCTGGCTGGGCGAGGGCCCCTGTGAAGGGAGGAGGCTGGCGCTTCCCCCAAGGAGCTTGGGGCTCCCGCTGCAGCCTGAGCTACACAGTCAGCACTTGTGGCTAGATTGGCTGCCTCTAATCCCTCTGGGGAATAATCTGAAGGTTGCATTCATAGTATTAATGATTAGTAACTCCAGTGCCCACAGTTGGCATTAAAAACAGCAGAGTGATAATTACCTTTGGTCTTAAAGAATAAGTAGCCCAGGATGCCTGTGCCCCCTCTAGAAGAGGCCTTCTCTCCCCTGCAGAGTAAACTGGCATCTTTCTTTGGCTTATTTTGGAGAAATGGTTTCCAAGCCAGCATGAGCAGCCTCCGGAGTATTTTCTGAGCCAGCTTCTGGTGGGGTATTGGGCTTCGGTGTATTCTGAAGAGAGCAGTTGGCATACTCAAAGAATGAGTATATTTGTAAACCGTAATCACATAAATGCGAAGGAAAACACAGTGTCTGCCAGCAATGTCTCCATCCTGTGTGTGGACTAGACGAGGGAATGGTGGCATAGACTAGCACTGTGGGTGTCAGCGCTGGAGGGGACTTCAGCATCACAAGGGCCAAGTCCACAGTAAGCCACTTTGCCAAGGCCACTCAACTGTTAAGTGGTAGATCTTGGAATAGGGACCTGGGCTACTAGCTCCAGTCCAGGGCCCATTATTGTACCAGTCCCTTGGTTCCCTCATTTATAAAAGAGGAGCAGCAATATTTATCAGGCAGAATACATGTAATGACTAAATGGTCAACCTCTGGGTAAGTGCCTCACACAGAGATTGGCCCCCAATAAACATTTAATAGGTTATTTTATTACCAGGTTATTATTTCTTGATGCCTACATCTCTAATGACTATACCCTTCTCACCATGTTTAGTGCATATGCTACATGTACCCCCATACCTGTGTAACCGGGTGTGATGCTGAGGGTCATGCAGGCTGGGTATGAGTTTCCTGCCACAGAACTCATCTCAGGGTGATACAAGAGATGAATTAACCCATAAATAAAATGGTGTCTTTATGAAATAAAAGACTTTATATAAACTTGTTGACTTCTACAGTATAGAAGCACCAAGGACAACCCAGGCAGGGAAGCCTAGAGCCTTTTTACTTAAGGTTTCCTAGAGCCTGTCTTCACAGATCAACACTCATAAATTCTTACTTTCCTTGGGAGCACAGTGTTCTCCATTGTTTCTTTAGTTAAAAGAAAAATAACTTCCAAACTCAGGAATTTTATTTTAGTACCCAGCAAACCATCTATCCTAGTTATCAATCAAACCACCTATTCTCTGGTTATCAGTGCCATAAGTGGCACTGATAACTAGAGAAATGTAGAAATGTATCTACATCTTTACTGTGCATATTTAGTTCTTCAGATATTGCCTAATGTTTATAATTACAACTGTGAGAAGGGGGCCTATGCCTGTGACAATTCTGTGTTCTGTGTCCTCATAAGAGTCTACAGGTAAATTAAGTAACAACACTCTAATGATGTTAGATATAAAGGCGTTTATCTTGAGCCTAGTTTCCTTTGACCTGGGTTTTAGGCTTGGGTACATTATTGCCATTAAAATTTAGTATTTTGCTCCAAAAGAGAACCTCTCTGCTGGTAACAGGGCATCCCTTGACATAAATCAGCCAAAGACGACTATCATAGAATCCACGTCACACATAAATTACACCCAAACCACACGTCACACTATTTCATATAATGAGAATTTAAATTTCATTTATCAGAAAGTAACAAAAACATTGAACATCAAACTCCAAACCCCAATTCCCAATGGCCTTTGCAAAGAGCTCTGTAGTGAACCCACCCTGGTGTCTGGCTGGGCTACGGGCAGCCATGCTCGCTAAGTTGTGTTAAATAAAAGCTACTGGTGAGAGAAGTGCAGGCGGAACAGGGAGGGGCTGCAAACTGGAAATCCATGATTCAAGGAAATATCGTATCGAAAAGGAGAAATCTCATTCCTCTGAAGGAAAACCACTGAAAGAAACATTGTTCAGAAACTCTTTTCTGTGCTCAGTGAAGAGGGCATGGCTTCTGAAATGGCATGCTGGTCTGATGGCAAGGGTCTCACATGACAAGACAAATGGCGAAGGGAAGAGGTGGCCTGATGGTTTGTTATTTTAATTCGATGACTAAATTAAAAACAACAACACATTCATTAATGACGTGAAAGACAACTAAAAAGCAGCACCTGGAAGAAAAGAGGAAGGGATGGAATAATAAGAATGATGACAGCTTTGGGGAAACCAGGCTAAACAATGTATGAATTCAAATTCAGAAAAGCAATGATTGAGCATCGACCATGTGCCGGTCATTCTGCTAGGTTTTCTACTATTGCTTAAGAACTCAAAAGCTGACAGAATTTAGGATTAGAAAATACTGGAAATACAGACAGCAAGGACCCCTTTAAGAATGTGCCCATCATGCTATTTTTCTGTTGCACTATTATTGCCGGTACATGATTTATTAACACAGCACAGGGTGGACTCCTTACGCACTTGATCCTGAGTACTTCTCAGAACAACCCTGCGAGATGGGTATTATTTGCCCTGTTTTATAGATGAGAAAACAGGCTTACAGAAAGTAAGAAGAAAACACAGCCAATGGGCAGTGTGTTGGCTCTGGCTGCAGGAACAAATGACCAGGGACTGGGTGGCTTAAACAAAGTTTTATTCTCACAGTCAAGGATCCAGGTGCTGGCAGAGCCCTTGTCTGATGAGGACCCACTTCCTGGTTTACAGAGGGTTGTCTTGTCTTCTCCTGGTGTCCTCCCAGGGCCGAGAGGAGAGGAGGAGAGAGGGAGAGAGAGGGGGGAGAAAGAGAGAGAGAGAGAGAGAGAGAGAGAGAGAGAGAGAGAGAGAGAGAGAGAGAGAGAAAGCTCTCACCTGTCTCTTGTTATAAAGGCGCTGGTCCCATTCTTGAGGCTGCAGCACCCTGACTTAATTACCTCCCTCTCCAAGTGCATTGCATTAGGGATTAGGCTTCAACAAATGAATTTGGGGGAGACAAATGTTCAGCAGACAGAAACCATAATCAAATGTATAACAAAAAGACACTCGCCTTATTTGAAAAGGACCTAAGACAAGAGAGCACGAGGTATTAATAAGAAAAATTTGTGAAAAGAAATCCCTGCCTAGACATATTCTTTATTCAAGACAACGAAAGTATTCTATAAGCACTGCATAAAGGTAATTAAACAAAAGAAATTCTATTGCCTTCCAAAGAATACAAATTAGCCTTTTGTAAAGCAGACAGGAAATAATGTAAAGGGCTCTGAAGAGGGGGAGGGGCAACAGTGTGAGCCCCCAAATCTGTACCCACTCGGATTTTTGTTCCTATGCAGTGGAAAATAAGTAGAATTTATCATACTCAAAGGATCAGAAAAGTGATTTACAGATATTAACTGTGTAAATCACAACTCCTTGAGGAAGAAGCTAGCATTACCTCCACTTTACGGATGGGGAAAGTGAGGCACACAGAAGGCAATGACTTATTGGGCTCTCACAGCCGTAAACAGTGGAACCAGGGTTTCAGCCAGGCAATCCAATCCGATTCCTCAGTCTGCCCTTCACCAACACCGGAGAGAAACTGACAAAACAGATGGAATAACTCACACCCAAAATCTCTGCACAACAAAGAGGCCAGAAAGAGACCTTTAAAGAAGGATGTTTAGAATTCTAGAAAATATTAATCAAGAAGAATGCCTGAGAGAGACACTGGATGTTTGGAGAGAGGGATGAGGAAATAGGCAATATTGAAAGGGAATCACTATACATTCTAAATTTGAAAATTATACTCAGTCACTATTTTTTTTAAAAAAAATCTCCATTGATAGGTGTGGTGGTATACTAGGAAAAAAACTGAATTTGACACTGCATTTGTGTTTTTTTCTTTACTATATAAGGTTAATAAACGTCCTTATTGAGGTCAAGCTTACACAAACTGCATTTGAATTTGAATCTAGATCTGAAAAATCTCCCAATATGAATCTCCAAAAAGATGGAGAGAGGAAAAGAGATTGGATAATACAAAGCAAATGCCCATATACATCTAATGGCTAGTCAAGAAATAGAGAAAAAATACGATGAAGCCAAAAGGTTGAGATCTAATTCTGACATTTATGCTTTCATTGTTGTTTAGCTTTTGCACTCAATTTCCTTTACAGTTTCTGCTTTAATCCAAAAGATTTTTTCAACCGACTTTTACACATATGGGATTTTGAAAGTATCTATTTATTATCGGTTGCCTTTTGATTGATAATTTTAATTCAGTTTGTTACTTGTTATTCATGGTAAAAGAATCTTTTGTTGTTGTTCTGATTTCTGTTTTCCCTGATTTCAGGAAAGAACTGAGTCCTCAGAATAAAAAGCATCCTGGATTCTAACGTGGTTAAAAAAAACAAATCTAAATTGCACAATGCCAAAGATTTAAAAAAGAAAATACAACTTAATCCCTTCCCCGGCCCCCTAACCCCCCCTCTCCTTACAGTTGGGGGGATTGAGCAAAAAAGAAAAAAAAACAGAAAAAAAAACCACTCATGGACAACAGTGTGCTGATTGCAGGAGGGGAGGAGGGAAGAGGTGGAGGGGAGCTAGGGGGGTGGTGAACACAGAATACAGTGTACAGATGATGTGTTGGTTAATTGTATACCTGCAATCTATATAATTTTGTTAACCAGTGTCACCCCAATAAATTCAATAAAAAATATTTTTAAAAAATTAAAGGAATGGAAAAAGAGATTACTTACAAATGAATGACAATCAAATTAACAGCAGACCATATCAGCATCAATGGCTGTCCAAGAACAATTCAAAAATTACCTCAAAGTGCTGAGGGACTATAACTCAACCTAGAATTCAAAACCAGCTAAACCATCATTCAAGATTGACGGCAAAATAAAGACATTTTCAGGGTATTGCGCATGGACCATGGCTGAGAGACACCTACTATAGTTTATATTTTAGCAAAAAGCAAAATGAGCCCAAGATGAAGCAATGAGATGCTAGAAGCAAAGGTGAGAAAAAGATTAGAAAGTCTCTCAAAAAAACACAGCCAGAATTACATGAATGATCTGTGAGTAGCATTGGATGCCTTTATCATCTAAAATAAATAAAATTAAGAATTTAAAAACAATGAACACTGTACAACTAAGAACAGTGGGATGAATAAAGTTAACTGTAAAAATATTGCAAATTAGAAACAAAAAAGAATTAATGATACAAAACAATGGTTCTTTGAAAATAACCAATAAATTGAATAAACTTTTACAAAGTTAGGCAAATCTGACAAAACTAGAACTAAAATGAGAGAACAAAAGACCTCGTTACAAAGCATATTAAAAATATATATAGTGTCCCCAAAAATGTATACACACACTTTGAATTATTATAAAGGCAGTGTTTATTAAAATACATTTTCAAAATTGAGCTATCAGCTATTTATATTCAATATATATGAAGTCCTAATGTAATCAACTAACTCCATTATTCATTAACACAATAAACTCAATTTGGAAGAGAAAGCCTAAATAGAAAGTAAACAATAAAAAAAGTTAAACTACCCTAAAACCCACAAGTAAACAATAACAACAAACTCTACACTTAAATGGTTTTACCAGAAAAGTATTTCACATATTTATAAAGAATGATTATTTCTCCTGCTACTACATAAGCAATGACAACAACACACACCCGGGCTTTATTCTAAAATAATATTTTCTCTCCATCATATTCTATATACTAGAAAGAGACCTTGAGATCCTCCCCCTCTGGGGAAATGTCTGTATCTGCAGAGTAATAGATCCCTGCCCAGGACCTGGCTGCAGGACACCTCTCCTTTTCCAAACAGATTTTCCCTGCTCCAGCTTCAACTCTGGTTTGTCCATGAAAGGTCTTTTCCTGGTGTGATCCCATTCCTCCAGCTGCTCCCTTGTTCCCCACTGTTCCCCAGACCCTCTGCCTTACACACACCTTTGCTGCAATTACAGAAAAGCATAAGGAGGCAAAATAACTCCAACAACTCACTTGAGGATTCAGAGGAAGAAGGATATTCATCTGTTGATACCGAATAGGTAGAGTTTGAAGAGAACTTTTTAAAAATGAATACAATGTCATTCAGACACCAATAAAAGGCTTTCTGGAACTGAAAAAAAGATGTAGAATTTAAAAATTTTATAAGATAAACTGAAAAGGGTGCTGGCATAGCTGAGTACACATTTAGATCTGAAAGAACCAGTGCAAGAATGAATTCACAATACAGAGCAAACACAGGAGACTGAAGTCCCTAACTCACTGTGCCAGTCCTCATATTTTATTGCTGCTTGTAAAAGTGAAGCAACTGTGACTAAAATGCACAATCCCATGTGATTCTCAAAGGATGTTCAACCCTAGTAAAATTCTTGAGGTACACCCCAGCTTCAGATGCTTAGTGAGGTATTCACAAATAAAATGCTTTAGTCAAATATTTTTAAATCCCTTTATGTGATATAAAGGAACCAAAAATGAACATTCAAGTTTAGTTAGTAGTTTGTTGGTGTTACTTTGTTTGCAGGAGTGTGTGTGTGTGTGTGTGTGAGAGAGAGAGAGAGAGAGAGAGAGAGAGAGAGAGAGAGAGAGAGTTAGTTTTCCTTATTCTGGATTCCTCCTATTCCAGAGAAATGACTTCTTCCCTAAAGACTATTTTTACACAAACTGGACTTTCTGCCACTGCTGTTGTTTATCATACAAAGGAGATGCTTAGATATTTTATGCAATTGGATTTTTTAAGGTTAAATTTCCTATCAAATACAAGCTCACTCAGGAGTAAACAGCTCCATGCTGTAAGCAGGGTTAAAACACTGTTTACAAAAGCTCTGGCTAGCAGAGATGTGGAAGGTTGGAGGTGAGTCTAAAGAGATCATCTAGGCCCAGCTGGTATTGCTCAGTGGTTGAGCACTGACCCATGAACCAAGAGGTCACCAGTTCAATTCCTGGTCAGGGCATATGCTAGGTTGAAGGTTTGATCCCCAGTACGTGGCATGTAGGAGGCAACCCACTGATGTCTCTCTCTCATCAATTTATCTATCCTTCTCCCATCCTCTGTCTCTAAAATCAATTTAAAATATTTTAAAGATAATCTAGGAATGCTGGGGCAAATCCCATTGAGAAGGTTATGATCGACCATGGCTTCCGGAGTTGGGGCAGAAGAGGCAACCCTGACATTAAGAGTCATCTTTTTGCTTCATCAAAGTGCATCCCACCTCTCTCTCTGGAAAGGCTGTGAAACTGCTGGGCAGAGGCACATGAAGTCTATGAGATGAAAGCAGAGAAACCAAAACAGAAAACCAAGTCCAACCAAAGAAGAAGATATAAGTGAAGGAACCAAGATTCAATATCATTTGACTCTAAGATGTCTGCCAACCCAAGTGAAAAGTGAAACATGGTGAATGATGTGGTTCTTATTACCAGAAAAGAAGTGGACCTACATTTTTTCTTGGTGCTTAATTATAAACTATAGTATTTCTCAAATGGGTCCTTATAATGGGGGCAATGAACAAGTGTGTCAATCTTCAGAAATAAATTATTTAAAGTAGTACTTCTGAGGGCTGTCTTCATCAGAGCTTTGTAGAGTCTTTCTCGGGTTTTTAAAGAAAATTGAATGTACAGTAGCTTCTTTCCCTCCTGGTTTGGAAATCGGGCTGTCATTGGTTGAATTGTGTGCCCCTCCCACCCCCTGAATTCATATATTGAAGTGCTAATCCTCAGGATCTCATAATGTGACATTATTTGGAGACAGGGTTTTCACAGAGTTAATCAAGTTAAAATAAGGCCATTAATGTGGACCTTAACCCAACAGATGGTGTCCTTATGAGAAGGAGAAATTTGGACATAGACACACACAGGGAGAACGAGTGTGAAAAATGAACCAGAGACAAGGTTAATGCTTCTATGAGCCAACGAATGTCAAAGATTGCCAGCAAACACCACCAGTTAGGTGAGAGGCAAGGAACACATTCTCCCTGCTGACCCTCAGAAGGAACCAAGCCTCCTGACACTGTGGTCTCAGACTTTCAGCACCCAGACCTGTCAAATGATAAATCTCTACGGTTTAAGCCACTGAGGTTGTGGTACTTCATTGAGACAGCCGGGGAAACCAATGCATGTGCCATTATATGTTGTTAGGCCAAGGGATCCTCCAACTCAGCTTTGCCCATCAGTGAACAGGGCCTGAACAGAAGATTCTAGTGATTCCATTAAAAACAAAATAATGAGAAGAACACAGTCAGGACAATTCCAAAACAGTCCAAGATTGGTAGCATTTTCCCAAGTACCCTACTTCTCCAGCCGTGATGTGGTCACACTAGACCGGCATCGACCATAAAAAGTTCTCATTTCTACAATAAAAACTTCACATGTTTTCTTTGGTCTTGTCCTACTTTATATTGGTTCCCCTTTATGACAAGAGTCCAGAGACCAGAAAGAACTGGCCCAGGACCAAATATAAATATACCCTGAGATCTCTGTCACTTAACCGGACCCCTAATTAGAAGCAGGGAAACCCTGCACTCAAGCTTGTGTGAGCACAGGTAATGCTGCCACATGGTCCCAGCAACTCCTTTTATGACTTGGCTGAATTTTGCCGAGTATTTGCTTGGTGTCACATTTATGAGCTTACTTAAGAATCTTTTGTGCAAACTTTCTGAAGGCTTACTTTATGGACTTGCTCCAGAACTAGATTCCTGGGGCCCATTGCGCAGTATTTTAACGAGGCCAAAAGGTAAGGCTTGCCTTCTGGTTATTTTCTCCTCTCTTCTTTCCGGCCCCTCCTCCTCCTGCTGCGATGTCCCCTTTCCTCCAGGGGTTCCTGCTCTTCTAACAAACAAGTCACGTCTTACCTGTAGGTAAAACTCTCTTGAGAACCTGCCATTGTCCTGCACTCCTCCGGGTGTGGACCTGCTCTCCATGGGAAGGTGTATAGTTTTAGGACACACCTCTCAATGCTTCTGTGCTCGACTGTGTGCGTGTGTGTGTTCTTGAGGGAGAATGACTTCACTGAGCACTATTTATAGAATCCTAATATCTAAGCACTGCAAACAACCTTCTAAAGCATCTGATCCAACTTCTATCCCAATGAAAACTTGCTCTAACGTCCTTGCTAGCCAGTCACGTGGTTCTGGTTGACCTCTTCCACTATTAAAGTGATCTCTGGCATTCAGCCAGCCCATAAAGTTGCACAGGGTTCTCCCTGGAGGAAGTCCTTTCACCTCTCAAGATGAGTCTTCTTTCTGGGCTCCCTGGCACTGTATCTCCTCTCCTGGACACTCGTACTCACATAGGCACACCCTCACAGGGATGCGGAAGCAAAGGCCAACAAACTCTACAAACTCTCAGCAATCAGATAGAAAACACTCCTGATTCTCTTCTCACATGTCAATGGTCATCTTGGGGAAAGTACCCTGAAACATCTCTATCATTTGGGGCAGAATTCCATCTCCTCCTTTACTCTCCAGATTATGAAATCCTCTCTCGCTGACTTCCCACAAGGGTGGCATAGGGCTGGGTTGGGCTGGGCAGCTTCTCCCAAGTCATATGGCTGTGAACAACAGAGACAGAGGAAACAGAAGTCTGTCATCTCATGAGGCAGAATATAAACATGACATGTGGACCCCAGAGGTTCTAGAGATGGTGTCCACTTGTGAGGCTTTGGAAGACAGAGTGAGGACACACAGGAATGCAGGCAGGCCACACAGGAAGAGGGACTTGGCCCCCGTGGCAGCCCCAGCATGGGGACATGTGCCCTCAGAGAATGGCATTTTGGTGTATCAGGGACAGTTCTGCTTCCTCGTGTGATTTACTGACTATAAAAATTATGTTCTGTTTTCTATTATTTAAACTTAAGTTCCTAGAATATTCTGAGAAAGTTCCTGGTAAGATGTCTCTTGCTTAAACGTGTCAGATGTGGCAAAGAATAGCTGGGGGAGGCGCTGGTGATGGGGCTATGACGACAAAGGTGGTCTTTGTGCTACCAGCTCCAGAGGACTTGTGGCCCTCCCCCCACTCCCCGAGGATAGGTGGCATGGGTTTTGGCCTGGAGTCTGAGAAGGCTCTGCTGCACACTGGCTGTCCACCGAAAACTCATTGTTTTACACAATCCCATTATTTCGAAAAGTGTTTCACTGCTTCCCTACACTTTAAAGAACCATTTTATGTGCACAACTCCAAAGAAATCCATATCAAGGGGTCCTAAGCTTTCTGATACAAGATAGCATTGAGAAGTTAAGCGCTTTCTCCCACAAAGGTAGTTAATAGTAGCAAGAAGATTTTGCCCCATCTCTTATTCTTCCTGTTGCTTATATGGGTAAATGAGGGAGGTAGTTTAACCTCCTGAATTGTTCCATTTACCCCTTTGCTCACGTCACCTGGCTGTGACCAAGAAAACACATCAGGAGGAGTGACCTGCTGTCTCTCACCAGAGGTGCTTTAGTGTTTAGCTCCCCCAGCTCCACTCTAGGCCTTTTGAAAGATTCGAGTTCCATTCATTGAATAATTTAATTAGGATATGTTTTACCCAGACTTTAAATGTTAGAGAACAAAATAAAATAAACTTTAGGCGTTAGAAAACAGCATCAAGCAAACGTATACTCTGGGGTAAAGGCAGTGTCCAGAAGGTGAGCTGAGTCCTCCTTGTTCTATTTATATGTGTAAGCTACTTAACCGCACAGGTTACATTACCAGTTGGGAATGCCTCCACCTGACTAAACATATATTAGTACGCATTGGCATCAATCTCCATGAACATAATATTAGCCATTACGGGCGCATTACAACATCATCCTCCTCACAAATGTGACACAGAGCAGAATGTCACAGACACCTCAATGCTCTGGGCCCTGAAGTCAACATGGAAAGTTAGAAACACCTTCTGCAGGCAGCCACTGGCATTACTTCATATTTACCTTCGTTTTGCTAATCTAGTCGAGTGAACTTTTTCCCTTAGAAAATGTAATAGGAATATTTGATTTGAAAGTTTTATGTGGTAAGCAGCTGTCTAAAGTCTTAATTCCTGTTTTCAGTAGGGTAAGTGGCAAATGCAACCAGGAAGAAAAAAAAAACCCAGCAGTTTTCCCAGTGCTGGCGAGGGCAGCAGGCAGTGGAAAATCCGTGCAAAGTCTTTCCAGGAACACGCGCCTGCAGATCCCTGGGCAAGTACTTAAATGTTGGTATAGAAAAATACAGCCACACACTTCTTCATGAGATTGAGCAAAGCTGGGAAACCCCAGGCAACCAGAAAACAGAGGCAGAGAGAGGGAAAGCGACTTGAGAAAGCCACACAGCAGGAGAGTGATCGCAACCACGGAGCCAGGCCCTGGTCCAGGCAGCTCTCTGCACCCATCGCCCATTGGCCCACCTTGTCCTGACCTCGGGGGCCACTGCATGGATGAGGGCAGGAGGGGAGCTCCATTGCTCCATGCTCTGCTGCAGCCCAGATGAGTCACATGCCAAATGACAGCCTGCCAAGGTTGGTTTTCTGTTTTGCAGGAAAGTTTTTTGTTTGTTTTAAAATATAACCATAGGTTAATTTCTTGGGAGGAGAAACGTATCCTCTGGGAAGGAGAGAAGTAAGAGGTGTCTGATATTTGGATGTGGCCACAAGAGGAGACACAGGAGAGGTGCAGGAAAACAAAGTGTATTATGCCCACAGCTCCTAGACAGTGCCACCGCATGCCACAAGGGAGCCACACATGGAGAGAGCCTTAAGGGAGGGGGCTCAAAAAGCAGGTGGGGAGCCAAGAGAGAGTGAGGAGCCAAGTCAGAGTGAAGGGTACCAGGAAAGGCATGAGGGAATTTCATTTGTGTCTGATGGTCACTATGTGATAGTCAGGGAAGGGCAAGAAGGAGAACTAGTGGTAGGGACCAGCTTATCACAGTGTGCACCTGGTCACCTGGGTAGGATGCTCATGGCCTGTTTGTGGGGATGTTGAGGCAGCAAGGAAAACTGAAATGTAAACATTTACAACACAGGAGATTAGATGTTTAATCTACATGATGGTTCCAGTAGCAAGAAAAGTATGTATAACCTCCATTGATTACATCCAAGTTAAAAGGCAGAAGAGGCGAGTCCGAAAGTAACAGCCATCCCCAGGTGAAAGTGCATAGAGGATAGATTATGAGGACATTGTGGAGAATTTGGAACCAAAGATACCCTTGGGAAATGTTTTTTTCTCTTACGCATTTGGACTAGCTCGTCATTTGATCAAATCTGAGAATTTTTATAAATGAATTATGGTGATGATATAGGTGATTTAGTTCACACAGATGCACTCACATACACAACTGCACATACCACCCCCTGACATTATGCCCCCCCGTACCCAAGCATTGAGTTATTGGTTTACTGATGAATCCCCAAAGGACTGCTTACCACTTGGCACAGAATATGTACTCAATACTCATAGATTACCCAGGAGTAAGTCAATAGATGATTGAATGAATGAATGAATGAATGAATGAATGAGAGAAGTGTTAATCACTGACTCCAGAACTAGGAATCAGAGGTGCAGAATGTGCGCTAAGCCTCCCATTCAATGGGTCTTCAGTGTGGATTAAGAGGAAACTCTTCAGATGAGGTATTACAGAATTGTACACTTGAAACCTATGTCATTTTTTAACCAATGTGTCCCCAACAAGTTCAATAAAAATGTTTGTTTTAAAAAGAGGAAACTGTTTGATCCTTTGGATAAAGGGTGATGTGTGTATGTGAAAGAGCATCCTAGAGTCAGCATGGCCTTAAACTAGCAAGTCCAAGGAAAACCAAGGGGCTACAGAGCCAATGTGTCTATAAGAACTATGTGGCACATTCAATGAAAAACACTCCCTTTTGCAAAAACCTACATGTGACAAATGTTCCCAAAAGGTCTGGCTGTGGAGGGATGGGATGTTTATGCGGTTTAAAGCAGGTTACTTTATGATCCTATGACACAATTTGGCCCTCTGTAAAATACAATAACATCATCTGCATGCACTCATTATGCTTGAAATGTTGAAATGCAAATACTAATTTATTCCTGAAAATGCTGAGGGCCAGAGGCAGTAGTCTGCAGATAATGTTCATTAGGGGAAATGTGAATGTCTCTATGAGGCTACAATGGTCCCCTGGTAAAATAAGGGGCTAAATGGACATGGTCCAGATATGCCAATGGATGGGCTGAGTCCCTTCTTCCTTGCGAATATTTTAATGAGATAAACAAGCAACATGACTAGCTCATCATTAAATCAGGGGCCCCACTCATTCCCCTACATGAGGTGAATGCCAGTTACTGAGAAAAGGGGAAAGTGTAACATGAAGCTCATTGAAAGAGTGTGACCCTCAGAAGGTTTGGGTGAAGTCCAAGTTGTGCCACTTAGAAGTTGTACGATCCTGGACAAGTTACGTAATCTCACTTCCCAATTAATCTTATGAGCCCAGTGCCTGACACATAGCAGGCCACTAATAAATGAGAGAACGAAGGGTGTGGTGCAGATCACACAAGATAGCACGTGTGTATATTCTGTGTGGCACTTAATGCACTACACTGATAAATGATTACTATTGTTACTGACAACAAGTCTTCTACAACTCATTCTGAATCCTTGAGAATGGATTGATCATTTTCATAGGGCCACAAGGGCAGAATGTGAACTGTTAACTTGTGCAAGTAATTTTTTCCTCTTATGCAGATTTGCACAACTAGAAGCTCAGCCATTGAAGCCAAAGACACAACTTCTTGGAGTCCTTGTGCTGTATGTGTGTGCCTGTGCCTGTGTGTGTTAGGTGGCATGGGGTTATCGATGGACGGTAATGCTTGCACAACTTCTCGCACTGCTCAAGTCCATTAAAGAATGAAATCTTTCTTCTTATTGCCTGTTCAGTTTTAATATTTTCCCCCAACCAATTAACTTGAGCCAAGAGAAAGGCAAGAATTTTCCACCTTGCTGCTTAATTGGCAGTCTGACATTTGGCCTCTTGCACATCTCAGAAGTTTGGCCACAATGACTGGTGTTCTTCACGCCAAGCAGCATTTAGCGCTCCGGTAACGCTAGGCAGCAGCACTAGCAAAAGGTTTCTTTGTGGTTGCAATGCAACTTCATTTAGCTAACATGTGAGCAGAGAAAACACCAAAGAAGCCTGGGCAGTTACTTAATGAACAAAGAGGAAGCAGAAAGAGAGCTACCGCATGTTCTGGTTTGAGAGGTTGGTGGGTCACTATAAACACGTTGCTGGTGTAATTTGCAGAGATAATTGAGATGCACACAAGTTTAAATTTCAGCAGAGCAAGTTAAGGAGGGGGCCTGTGTTACTGGTGGATGGGGAAAGCAAGCCTGTAATGTACCACTCTTTCAACGCCTTCTCTACACGCCACCCAGTCTTGCATCCGAGAGCTTTCCCTAATGTCTTTTTTATGAGAGGCTAATAAACAACTGTCATGTCAAACCTTGTTGAAAACTCTTGACTATGCACCACTTCTGGAGAATTTGCCTGGGGAAATGTCTGCTCTCCATGCTTCACCCATTGTTACCATCTAATTCCAAATCTATTATCCACAAACCGGGAAGGAGAGGAACCAACCACTTCCTGCAGGTTTGGAATTTCACATACAACTGACTGGGTAATACCGATATTCTTGTTTGCTACCAAGACAGAAAACCCAGCTACTTAGGGGAAGCAGTTTAGTATGTCCACCTTCCTCCATGGAATCTGCCAGAGCCCCACTGGGGTTGCTACAGACTGCTCACCTGGGTCCTCCATCCTGTACTCTCCAGGGGGAACATCCTCTTTTCATGCCACTCTTTCCACCAACTTGAATAAATACCAGGGACATCCTATGTTGCTTTATTTCATTCTCTCTGAGGTTTTAACAACAACAAAAAAGAAAATCTATGAACCCATGATTTTCCAGCATAGATTCAAGGCCAACCCTCAGTGGAAGAAGGTGTTTTTCATTATGTGTCCCTCTCTGTGCTATGGCTTTCTCATTTCCCACATGGCCACACTCCCCATGCTGCTTCCAATGTCCCCTTTAGTAAGTCTCTCAATCTCTCATTTACACTAAGAATGGGAGTCTCCACCTCGACACTATTGACATTGGGCTGGATAATTCTTTGTTGTGGTGGCTGTCCTGTGCGCTGTAGGGCACTTAGCAGCATCCCTGACCTCCACTCATTAGATGCTAGTAGCATCTTCTCTCTCCAGTTATAACAATTAAAATTGCCTTCAGCCCTAGGTAGTTTGGCTCAGTGTATATAGCATTGGTCTGTAAACTGGAAGGTCCTGGGTTCGATTCTGGGTTGTGGGCTCAATCCCCAGTGGGGGGCATGAAGGAGGCAGCCAATGATTCTCTCTCATCATTGATGTTTCTCTCTGTCCCTCTCCCTTCATCTCTGAAATCAATAAAAATATATATATTTTTAAAAATTGCCTTCAGACTTTGACAGATTTCCCCTTGGGGACACCATCACCAAGCTGATCACTATCACACTAAAAGGGACTTCAGCAGTAGGTCCCTTCCCCGGGGAATTGTGTTTGAACAACAGAATTTCAAGCATTTCACCAGCTCAATGATCTTCTTGGAGACCTTGAAGTCACTTAATGAAGGCAGTCCCTTCCTCAGGTTAAGGTAGCTCAGACAGTCATTAGCTGGTTTATCAGAATTATATCGTTGAGACCTGTAATAAATCATAAGCATTTGGCCCAAAGCAGTAGCAGTTTCAGGTGTAAACCTCCTATTCATTGGACTCCAGGGCCAGTGCGCTCCCAGAAGATCCTAGAATGACTCTCACTAGGCAGGAGGGATGCTCTCCACTCCTCAATGATGAATTTTCAAGGTCAGAATCTACAGCTATGAAATCCAGCACTTAGGAGCCAGTGTCTGTTTGCACAGTCTCACACAATTTACAGCCCTAACCAGAAGGTGATGTCATCAACCGAGGCACATATTCCACACCTCGTTTTCCCGTGGTAGGATTTACACTTTCTTGGAGAATGTTGAGTTGGCAAAGAGTGCCAAAAGTGAGCAACAAAGACCCAGGGCCGGCACAAAATATGCTTTAGGAGTAAAGCCCTATTCCTGTGTGGTTTGTAATCAGCCACAATGTGAATGCTTCAGCACATTTCGTGCAGTGTAAAATCATTTACCATGGTATGAGGAGGGTTGCTTTAAATAGAATGAGAGAAAATGACTATTGCAGTGAGGAAGCTAGCTAATGAGTGTTAGCTTATTGGCAGGGTCCTTTCAAGGATTTGGCAAACTTGGGCAACCAACTGAAATTCAACATTAGGTCTACCGATTGGCTTGCATGGTTCCAATCACAGCAAGAAAGAAATATGAACAGAGGTCTCTGAAGCTAGAAAATCCTGTGAAGTTAAGACCAAGATTCTAACTTCACTTGTTTCTCCCTGAAACATCTTCTAATGAAAATAAAAAGGATTTTACCCCAAATTTTAAGTGAATTAAATTTATATATTTGACCATTTTTATGTTGATAAAAAATATATCATCTATTCATTTGGGCTCTTAAAATTTTCAAGTCTATTAAACTTCTACAGTAAATCCTGATACCATATTGATTCCATTGCTACTGATAAAATTAAAAATGTAGAATGACATGTCCTAAATCTTCAGAAGTTATTAACTTCTAATATGTTTATTTAATTTTTAAATTCAACTGCAACAGTACATAGCACATGTTAATATCTGTAAAGATTGAACCCCCTCCTCCCCACTTTGAGGACAGCTCATAAGATTACAAAGGAAAGCTTTAACCTGGCACGTGACAACTCCAAAGTTGTATTCTCCTGGCAATATGATCTTCCTGCTAAAAAAAAGAAAACAATTAACTCATGGTATGATTTTTGCTAGTCTATGGCTTTGGGATTATGCAACTGAGTTGGAGGCAGCACATCCTTGCTTGACCATGTGAGGTGCATATTAATCATACAGAGTGGAGTTTATGCAAGACCAAAACATGAAACCAAAGCCCAACACTTCTCACCAAGAAGGAGAGAAGTACATCATGGAAGACGTAACATCATAGGCTGTTGCTTAAATTTTTTTAAATTAAATGTTATGTCTGAGCAGAAATGGACAGTCAGCTCAAGTCTTTGAGGCATGGCCCCCAGTCCTCATGGACCCTGCGTTTGGCACTGTGCCTCCACCCATTCCCTCTTCTTTCACTACCCCTGTCAGAGTGCTAATGAATGCAAATAGAAGGTTTAGTCCATAAGACGCACCCCCCCCTCAAATTTTAATGAAGTTATGAGTTTAGGGCATTTTTTCTTCTAAAATGTAATAAGCAGAGTTTTGGCTTCTTAACTGGTTTGTGGATAAGGCAGTCTGATCATCTCTGCTCTCTGCCCCTCAAATTTTCTATTGCCCCAACACATCTCCCACTCTTGCTCACTGGTATGTCCTTAATATGCTTTCCTCTCATCAATAATCTCCATCCTCAATTCCTTGAGGGACTTAGGTCAGGGCTGTAGTTGAGCATCAACTCCACTGAAATCCACCCCAGCCTCTCACACAGTGAGAATGGTCCTTCTCTCCCTTTTGCCCACCGCCTGGGACATGTCTGTGACACTGCTGCCCGTGTTGTGCTGGGATCGTCTCTGAGCATTTTTGTCTCCTCCTTTGATCCATACGTGCTGTGTCTTATCCATCTCTGTGTCTACGAGGCCAGGCACATAGTGATATTCTACACATTTCTGGTAAGAGGACGAATGAATGAGAATCAATGGGCATAAGAATCGCACTGACTACTTTCTGTCTGAAGTTCACAAGAATTCCAGGAATAGCTGTGAGATATTCCACCTGTTAGATGGGAGCGAGCGATGAGAAACACCCTTATCTTATGGAGAAAGGGGCATAGTAAGGAGAAGGAGCTCAAGCAGGTAAGACACACGAGATCTTGGAACAGGACCTGTGTTCACATCCCCTCTATTGTAGTTCAACTCTTTTATTTTTCTAGTTTTAAATAGTTATTTTTTGTAATTTCCAGGGAAATTTTGAATCCAGAACCATTTGTCAGAGAAATTACTATTTAACTAAGGATACAAGGCAAATACCCCCAGAAGGTCAAGTGCTAAACATTGTTTCTCTTGGTTTAAGCAGCCCCTGGAAATGGTCCTTTGAAAGTCATTATCATCCTGACCATTTGATAGATGTTATGGGAAGAGTAATAATTAAATTACAGTGCTCATTTTTAGAGGGGGGTCTCAGGAATATGACTTTATACCAGGCATGCTTTTGGGGGTTTTTCTTAGACACAGTAAATCACATAACCAGCCTGCTTTTCTTCTGTCATTGGCTCCTGGCAGGTTTGGAATCAAAAAACAAAAAAAACAAAACAAAACAAAAAACAGCTCATCTTGATCAAATGTTTCAGAGTTATTGTTTACACCTTTGTGTTGGTCTCTTTCCTGCCCAAATGTATCTTTCTATCTTTGCATTTCTTTTTGCTGGTTTGTCTACTTTTAATAGATGTTATCTTACTAGTGTATGGTATTTGTACAAACTGCCATAAATCCTTTTTGTATCAGAAAATTCAATATTTATATAAAAACAGAAGCAATAATAAAAATATGTAATAACTGCTATGGATGGCCATTGGCCAATCAGAAAGGCCCTATCTATTAACAGCCAATATGTCAAGCTGGTGCATATAGGCAGAACACCATCCTTGATAATAAATCAATAGCATAGTCTCAGGTAGAAGGGGCAGCACTCCACTCGGATTCAGGGGGCCAGGAAAAGCATCATCAACCAGGATCAGAACTGACCCCTGTGTCAAAAAGATCCAAATTGGAAATCTTGGCTCTGCCTCTTACTCACTTTCTGAGTTTCAGGTGTCTCACGTGCAAAAAAAGAGAAAAGGAATACCTGCCTACTTCGCAGGGCTAGTAAAGAAGGTATATGGGTTTCCTGCAAACAATACATCATTGTATTCATATAGAAATGCTGTACCCTATATGATTATTTGGACCTTTCAGTGAAATGTTTCAATGAGTCACACCCTTTTCTTCCAGTTATTTTTTCCCACAGCAGAGAAACAAGGTCACATATTAGAAATGTCTCTAGCTTGGTGTCCTTGGATAATCTTGCAGATTGCTACTGAAATTGGTGAGTTCCTCTGTGGAGCAAAGCAGATGCACAGGGCTGCCAGGAGCTACCACTCTGCGCACAGAAGGCTACTCTACCGCAGCCTTGGACCGGGGCCACGCGGCCACAGCAGCAGTCAGAATGGAGGAACGGGCGGGTGAGGCCAAAATCCAAGCCAGGCATTTCAACTTCAGCCCTGAGTCAGTGAGGTCATTTTCCATGCATTCTCTGTTTCCACTAGATTCAATGTCTCTTTAATGTTGAACACACAAAACCTGAACTCATACGATGAGCCATCCAGGCCAGAGCAATGGTGCTTGCCATCCAGGACTGTCATTTCGAGTTGGAATTTTTGTTGAGTCCAAGACTCAAGCCTGAGCTTGAGGTTGTGCTTTCTCCTCCACATCCATGAGCTGCTTGTCCTCAGAGAGGACTGCCCAGTCTCTGAGGTCACATCACCAGATCTCTGAGAAGCAGAGGATACAGTGATTCAGAGACTGGGCTCCAGTGCCAGCTCTGACTTGGACTGTCTGTGCGGCTTTGGGCTTCAGTTTCTCACGTGTCAGATGGGACTAAGAGTACCTAACTCAGAGTGGTAGCAAAGATTTAATGAGGTCATTCCTGTAAAGACCTTAGCTACTGCTCCTGGAAGCATTCTGCATGTGTAAAGTTTAATTACTCTCCATGCCCCCACGTGAGAATAATCCAATCTCTAGCTCGTTAACATCACGAGGCTGCCACTGATTGTCCATTCCCATCTCCTCACAAAATGTTTTGTGTTTGTTTGTTTTTTATAGCCACACTAGCACTTGTTTTTTCAGACCTGCTCAGCTTTAGTTGTTCTGTTTCCTCTGCATGGAATACTTTGAGGTTGTGATAGAATGAAAAGGACATAACTGGACTTCTGTCCCCAGTTCCTGGCACAGAATTCCCAAAACCCTTGGAATTTCCTGAGTGACAGGGGTGAGAGCAGTGTCTGCTGTTATTTGTAATAAGCATCTTTCAACCAGACCCAAATTTACACAAATAAGGTAAGCTCTTTGAGGACAAGGCCTAAGTTCCTCCATTTTGCTGTCTCCATAACCTAACAGAGAGATGGTGCTCAAAAAAATGCTGAGTTAAATTATAAATGAACAAAAAATTTTAACATAATGGGATATTGGCATTGTGCACAGGCTTGTGAGGTATCTGCCAACATGGTCTGATTTCACAGATGCAGGGGAAATGTCTAACATCCTCAAATGCTCTTCTACTGGTAAGTTAATTTCGTACACTTCTATTCATTCATTTATCTATCCACACATGGGCCCAACGCTAAGCTGGATGCCAGGACTGCAAAACATACTCAGACCTGGCTCCTGCTCCACAATAATCCTCTTCTGAGCTAATGGTTGTGAATCCCTATAGAGTTCAAACAGTGTGTGCACAGCAGGCCATGCTATGAATGTCCTTTATGCCTTTGCAACATGAATGAAGGACTGCAGGTACATTTTGGCTGGGGCACTGAGGGAGGAAACAGGAGCACCGGAGGGCTCTGGGCATCTGTGGAAGGCCAGGAAGATGAAGAGCACCACCCAGAAGGAAAGAAAACAGCTGGAAGAGGTCAAGTCAGAATGAGCCTGCCCAAGGCACATCTCTCAAGAAGCTGGCCAAAGAATAAGGCTTATTAATCATTGGTCTTAGTGGGAAATGGATCTGGAATAAACACGCTCTAAAAGAAAGAGCCCAGCCTAATTTGGAGTTAAGTAGACCTCATCTCTCAGCTTAGTGGCTATAAAAATGTGGCCAAAACCTCAAAGCCTTGGATCTTCAGTTTCCTCATCGGTACAATGAAGATGGCCTTCCAGTATATTTTTGTGCTGGTTAAATAGAACATAATATCAAATAAGCAGTCAAATTGTACTGGCTTAATAAATTCTGTCTCTCTTTTCTGCTCTCCCACTTAGATACCAAGCAATCCCTGCATTTGCATGCACTTCTAAAGCAAATGGCCCTGTGGATTCAGAGAATCCACGGGTGTTTGTTCAGAAACCTGTTCACACATAAATGGGGAGAGCAGGAGCTGCTGGCAAGGCAGAGTCGCTCTGGGTGGGATGTGGTCTGCACCAGGTGAGATGGCCTGTCCGGTGAACGCCCTTCCTAGAACCAGGACACAGAGGATACTAGGATGATGCCCGTAAAGATGCATCCCGGCCCTCCTTGCACACGGAGCTCCTGGAAGTGATGCCCTCGGCAGCTCCAGGCATCAGGAGCACTGAATGGTAGGGCAGTGCTGGTTCCCCAACTCCAGCTCCAACCCTCTGGCAGCCAGAAGCCAGTCCCGCTGCTCTCTGGGAGTCAGGGCTGACCCTCTGGGCAAGCATGTGGGGTGAGAGGTGTGGGTGGGACTGTGCTTCCTTCAAACATGCAACTTGGAAGTCTATGAAGATGTCGTTTGGCATGGAAGAAAGTCAGGGGCAACTGGAACTATGGAATTTCCAATTATAAAAGGTCCCATTCAGAGCCACATGCCCTGTTGCACAACGAGGGAACAAGGAGACAGTTGATGGCATTGAAAGGCCCTGAGCTCGAAACAAAGGGACACAACTTTCTCTGCTTTGTCTTCTGAGCTTTCAGGCCTGTCCCGTGTGATGGCAGGTTATGAAAACAAGCGACAGCTTATCCCACCCTGCCTGGGCGGAAAGCTTGCTTCTCAACAAAGACCTGGAGGCAGTGCTCTCTGACCTGGGCTTCCCCAAAAGCTCAAGCCCACATTTCAGTGGACAGTAAAGAACCTGAATTAAAGACCCGATTGTGCAAAATGCAAAAATATGAACTTTCTGATACTCATCTCTCTCCCTCATTCTGATATCCAATCCCTGACCAAACCCTAGTTACTCCTTGCCCACCACTCCCTCCCCACCCACTGCACTGTCTGTCAGTTACTTCATGGCTCCTGAAGTGACCTGAGAGGCACAATTACTGAGACCGAGTCTGGACAAAACTTCACAACAGTCCAGAATCACAATGTCATCCTGCCTTGAACTTGTATTTAACAAATCACTCCAATAACCCAGATGAGCAAGCATATCTTCCATACACACCTTATGACTGACTCCTCAGTGCAGACATATCGGATGCCAGAACAGAAACTCAGAGAAGGTGTCTAAGGTCCAGCACCAGCATGTGGCAGAGTTGATTTTTGTCCTTCAGCACCATCCCTTGATCCTGCCCCTACAGCCCCTCACACCGTGTTCGCCTAAGCTCTGGTCCCCCAGGGTGATCATGCGAAAGGCAGGAGCCATGGTGAGCACTAGTGGATATTACTGGAATCCCTTGAGTACCTTTGAAGATCTTACTTAGCCCCGAGCTTTTGAAAAATTGATTCTAAAAATAATTATACCGAATACATACATACTGATCAGTATCTGAATGTGTTACCTTCTCCAGGTACCAGATGCTCAGATCCCATTTCTAATTCAGAAGTTTCACAAGCACAGTAGGTGCACATCTTCAGAAGTATAACTGTGAGTGGCACACTGTAGATTTTGAAGTGTGAAACATTTGTTTTAGAAACATAGAATTTCTGTGTGGAGAGAGAAGGTAGTTACTTAGATGCCAACTCACAACTGGGAAAGTGAGTTCCCCCGAGAAACCTTCACAGTGGAAATCTTGTGTCTCTGGGGCACACGTTCAGTCAGAGACGTGAGATTTTAAAGACTCTTCGCCTATAGGAACGATGCCAGGTCCTCGCTCCTGCACATCCTCTCCGTGGATTAATCATCAGGCCCCGTAACCACAATGTGACCACTATGCGAGGCGCCTTCTTCCCTGAAACAATGAGGTTCTGTCCGATTGTCTTTGGGAGGCATTTACAGCTCCGGGACATCGCTCGGTGTTATTGAAAGTCCCCAGCACTGGTTTCGTGGGACGTGGCTGGAAGGGGTGTTGAGCTGGATTGGGCAATAAGCAATGTTCCAGTGGGACACGGAGACATTCTTATGGTGTGGGGCGCCCAGCAGGGACAGTCTGAAAGGTGAGGAAGGCTAGAGTTGTTTCACAAAGCCCAGTGGAGGTGCGCTGACCCATTGCTCAGAGGAAGCCTTGAGTGTCGTGATCTTGAGTCCCGAGTGGGGGGTCTTCCCCACTTAAGGGTCTCATGATGGGGAGAAACACAACTGCGGGAGCCTCAGCTCTCTGTCTCAGTAACTGAGGAGATGAAATAGTTCATTCATCTGGCGGGGAGGCTCTGGAATGCGGTAGCGCTGCCCGAGGGGCCTTGTGGAGTGCACAGAGCAACATTGTCATTCCCAGAAGAACGTGGCAGCCACCTTGCACAGTAGGCTGGCCCCTCCGCCCCCACATCTAGGGCAGCAATGGAGAGTTCTTAAAATAATAAACAGCTGGCCGTGGGCTCCCTCCGCAAACCCCAGGATTCCAGTACATTCGACTTGACTGAACAGGTTTAGACCACAGCACAGGAAACGCAGAGCCCAAAGGCCTCTCACCCTCCCACTGTGCCTGGGCACCCGAACGATGATTGTCCCAACACATTGGGCCTGGGAGAGAATCTACCAAGAAGCGGCCAAGTACGGGGGACTCAAAGGCCTTGACTTGAGCAAGCTGTTCACCATTTTGCAATCCTCAAACACAAAGGTGATGGGGACTGAGTCACGCTGGCCATGATTTCATTCCCCATGTCTGGTGGGCACCTCACTTAGCAGGTACGCACCAACCTCACTGCCCTACCTCAGAGCTGGAAGAGGGAGGGCACAGAGTGGGATGAGGAAGGGTAAGTCTCGATTAGGATCAGAACAAAGATTCCTTCAGCAACCTGCTCTGAACTTCCGCAGTGATATTGGGGCAAGGATGATGGTAGTCTGCAGTCTAAGGGGGGGAAAAAAAGTGGAAACAACCAAAGATTTAACATTAAAGAAATTGGATTTTGTTTCTCCCTCTCTACCTGCAGGTCATATGACTCTGGATAGATTACCTAACTCTTCTGAGCCTCAGTTCCCCCTTCTATAAAATGGAGATAATGGCCCTAAAATGAGAGTCTGAGATTTTAGTACAAGATGTCGTTTGGTCTCTGGGTTATAAGTCACCGAGAATGTGTCCTTGTTCCCAGGTCTTGTTCTGTAAAAAAAAAAAGGAGGTATCCGGTCAGGGCCCTTTGAGCTCAGCATTCCAGAAGCTGAAGCTGGAGGAGAGGGGGAAGGCTGTGTCTCCTCGCAGTGATTTTTAGATAAGTGAGTCTGTCTGTTTCTATAGGTCAGAAGGAAGAAGCAAGCCAGTGAGGCGAACTCTCCAGCGAACTCCTGAGAAAGTGTCTCCATCCACACAGGCCTAAGATGCTATCAGTAAAGGACTTTCCACCTTGACTAACATTTCTTATCTTCTGTCATCTGCACGGTGACGGTGAAAAATGCTCGCAGTGCATGTTTCTGATTCATTTTTGTGATGGTCCCATGATGTCTGAAGAAGTTAAAATTTAAACTCCCTCCCTTCCCCTTGGCCTTTACAGCTCTGTGGATTCCACCAGTAATGGGGTGATTCCTGGGCCTGAGTTTTCTAGAAAGGCACATAGCCCGCCCTGGGCCAAGGGCTCTATTTGCTGAGGAGAAAACGCACCCAGCTTTTAAATGGGTCTCTTATACAGCAGCAATAAATGTGATCCAGCCGAGGCTGGTGTTATGAAGATCTCTATCTAGGAATAAACTTCCTCAAAGATAAAACAACAAGTTTGAGCTTGGAGACAATAGTAATATTGTCTCGGGAGTTTGAGACCCTGCTCCTACAGGCACTTAGAGAACTCAGTGTTGCTTCTTGCAGATCTTGACAATTTCTGTATTGTTTAGCAACCAGCCCCAAGCACAGAGAAGAGTCAGTGTTCAGGGTCCTTTAAAGCAGTGGATGCCAACCGGTGGTCCATGGACCACTGGTGATCCATGAGGTCCGAAAGGTTGGTGACCGCTGCTTTAAAGCATTCAATCAGACCTGCAGTCTCCAAAGGGTACAGGGAATTTTTTTTCTTGTGATATGTTGTGAATGTCACACAGGCCAGGTTCAAGGTGCTTCCTGACCCTTCGTTTCAGCTTCAAACACACCTGAGTACAGGCAGGCCAGGTGTGCACATTCATGCAGCACACGTGTGCACAGGTGCTGGGCTGCAATAGTTCATATGTGTCCCTGCCAGTGTGTTCTGTGTGAAGAGTGTTAACTGGCCGTTGGCATGGATTTGCGGGAGGGTTTTCAGTTTGGGGTGCAGAGGAGGTACATGCCAGCACTTGCGGGTACTGGGATCACACGCATGCACTGGTGTGAATGTGCAGATACATATGTGCATGCTCACTTGTGTCAAGTGTGCTTTTGTGGGAGGGGCAATGGGGTTGGATAGAAATGCATGACTGTGGACAGGCCTACAGAATTATCAGTCTTCACACATGACTCAGTGAGGACACCACTGGTCCAACCCAAGCCCGGCTCTCAGATTCATCCATTCACTGCAGAGGTTTTCCTAAATGCCTACTATGTGCAAAATTCTGTGTCAGACACTGTCAAAAAGGTAGGAAAAAAAGAGAGGAGAGGAGACCTCATCATATAGTATGAAAGGTGTGGTGTATATATTTGCAAAGCAAGGTAAACACCCCCAAGCAGACAGGAGCCTGGTTAAGGCAGCGTTATCTGATCATGGTGCTCAGATACCTGTCTGCCACCCCATCTGAGGATGTATTCAACTACATAATTTATGGAGGCAGCAAAAAGGAATATTTTCAACATGCTGAGTGAATTTTCTGAAATGCAATTGATGTTCTTTATGTACAGTTAACTTAGATTTTGTCTTATAAGACAAAATATAATTACTAGTTATACTGACTTTTGTTTTTTCCTCATTAAAAAGCTGATGAGGACGTTGCAAGGATTAAATAAATGATGATGATGATGATGACAATGTTAGAACAACAAGATCAGTAACAGGTATTTGAGTCCTTCAATATTGGGACTCTACTAGAGGAAGTGATTTGATGGGTTTACATGCTGAGTTTGGATTGTATCTGTGTGCAATGGGGAACTCTGAAGAGACCCGCTGAAAGTGAGGTCTGAAAGGAGGCCTGGAGGGAACCAACAGAGAACATAGTGGATGTGGGGACCTGGCTCATGTCCCAGGTATCTGCTTTCCAAAAAGCCCTCCAGAGACTCGAAGCTTTTCCTTGAGCCCAACACTCTGTTCCCAATTGTGTAAAGCTGAAGAGAGGGTCAGTCCTTAGGGATGGCTGGGGGATGAGTGGTGGCCATCCTTGTGGTTAAGACAGTTATTCAATCCCCAGCCCATTCTACCTCCAGACATTCTACTCCCAACTTACTGCTTTAGAAAGCCTGGCCCGAAATCCACACCCTCTGGGTCTATGTGCTTCCAGGGGGAAGCTTTCAAAGTGAGCAGAGAGTGTAAGTTGGCCACAGCATCTCCATAAGCAGCCATGCAAATGACCCCATCTCCTCAAATCTGTGGTTTCTGTACTTGGTGTGCAGAACTTTCACATTCACAGTTCGATTAATCTGAACAGCAGTCAACCTTTGAGGAGATAGAGTCGGTCAAAAATATTACAAGGCAGATCAATCACTGTGAAAAGGCCAAAATTACTATTAATTGCCAAAATATCTACATACTAGAAGGCATCTAGTGTTCAAAACTGTGCAATAATCAACACATTACAACACATTCTCCTGCATCACAGGGGCACCCGGCCCCTGGATGGTAGAATAGGTTGCCCCTGGCACAGGCCATCACACAGAAGTGCCCCGCCTGGGTGGAGAGCACTGAGGTGGGCTCTTCCTACACCCAGAGCCAAGGCTGGGGGAGGGCCTATTTGAATATTCAACCAAGGTAGAGATCACTAAGAACCTCACTGTAATGACAGTAAACTTTACTTTCATCAAGGAATTTACATACTGTTAATGTTCTGAAATTACTACTTATTTTTATATCACTTCTGATTAAAATGAGTCCAAGGGAGTTTTTCTTTTAAAAAAAAATCAATTGTTTCTTGTATTCTAGGGACATGTTTCTGAAATTGAGTGTGAATGCTCATTGTCCTAGAACAGAATGTAAGATGAATCCGGAATGTCCCAGGTACATTAAGCTGCATTTATGAGGTTGTTGACTATATCAAGTGGGCGTCCAAACTGGAGGTGTTGCCAGGTGATTATTGGCAACGGTGGTGAGTAGGTTGGTAGTTAATTAAAATTGTGCCGTACAAATAAATGAAATCAAATTGATGCTTATTCCTTTGACTATCTGGATGCTTTTTAAAAATGTAATACTGACTTATTTCTTAGGGAATTTTCTATAGGGAAAGATAACTTAGAAGCAATTTTTACTAGCATTTCTACCCACTTAATATTAATACATTTCCCTTCCTCCAGGGGTCATAGCTGGACCTATTTCTGCTTTGCGATTCTCGCTCCATCTTTCCTGGCACAAGGCCAACATTACCCTCAACCTCAAAATCCAAATTTCTTGAGGAGTTTAAACTTGACCTCCTCTGCAGTGGGCGGCCACTGGATTTTCTTGAGCAACCGAGTGGCATGTAGAAGGAGGTAGTTAACTCTGTTACTGTACTTTGCTGGGTATGGAAAGAGAGTGTTATCAATAAAAAAAGACCTCTAAATCATAGCTGTGTGGGAGGGAGTGTGGTATGCAGAAAGAACTTTGGCTAGGAGTCAGCAGATAAAGAAAATTTGATCTTCTAATAATTTCTCTGGCACTGATTCACTGTGTTACTTTGGGCAGGTTACAACCTCTCTCTGGGCCTCTAATTTTTCCTCTATAAAGTAAACCTTTCTAAATATCCATCCAGGCTTGGCACACTCTGGTGTTCCCATCCTATCCCCAATTTGTAGTTTATGGTAAATGACTTCTCTTTCTCCTGGTTTCTTCAACTATCTAGCGCCAGAGAAGAGACAGGCATTGTGGGAAGCCCCAGAGAGCTGTGGGGGCTCTTTACCAAAGCAGCAGCGATGCCCAACCCAAATGGAGACCTTCACTTAGCACCTTTCATGTCAGAGGGGGTGAGGGACCCTGAGCAAAGCAGGAAAGAAAGTCCCTGAGTCCAAGGTCAGGAGGAAAACACTCCATAGTTACGAACATATCCACTCTCTACCCCTCCCAAATCAATCACTGAACTAAAGCAATATCCGTGCAACTTTTAAAGCTCAGACATCATCAATGATGCCCAGAACTTAAAAAGATACATCATATATGTTCCATTTGGGACATTAAGATGAATATTCTCCTTACTTTGTGAGGTTTAGAATATCCTTAAGGGAAGAATCCTCATTTGCCTCCATGAAGCACTGCTGGGCCTTATACACATCACGGAGAGGAGGAGGCTGTCTCCATCTCGCTCAGTGATTTATGAGGCAGGCTTTAACATTGCCAAAGAAGTTGTTTTTTTGTGTTTTGTGTTTTTGGGGTTTTTTTAAAGAAATTTTGCCAGCTTTTTTTTTTTTCATCTCCCACTTGGTAGCAACTGAGATTCTGAATTCAGTGAATATATGTTAGACACTGTTTACTTGAACTTTCTAAAACAAACTGTTCATCTTGGGTGTAACAGAAATGCTCTCTTTGTACATTACTGTTCCCATGCCTCTCGGCAGAGACCAGCCAACACAAACACCTCCTCACAGGGCTGCACTCCACACTGGAAGCTCTTTGGTGACTCTGCCATTGCATTGCAGTCGATAAATTTGCATTTAGCGCTTAATTTGTTCAGTATGCCTTACTAATTTGGCAATATTTATTTTGGCCCCGAAAGCATAAGGCAGCCAAGTTCTTTTGTTTGGTTTGGTGTACTTTTTTTTTTCATTTTCATAAAAGGGATTTGAGATATGAAAACGTTACAATGTCATGGACAGGACCGGTTTCCTGTTTATGAGTCACCATAAATATGAAAGGTGCTGGGTGACATTTCTCAGCTGAGAGAGTCCGCACAGCCCTGTGTGCAGCGCAGACCCTCAAGCAGGGTGGTCTTGAGGTGACTTGCTGACCTTGTATAATGTCAAGGGGAATTATTGTTCAAGTACAGTAGCCAGATACCACACACACACACACACACACACACACACACACACACAACTTTAATGGTTTCTCTCACCCTCGCTATTATAGGAATGAGAGTTTATTGTCATATCTTTGTGTTCTCAAAGTCTGTCTTCATCTTTCAGGGGAGAAAGTGGCCAAAAGTACATTCATGTCTGTCATTTTTTTGTTTGTTTGGTCTGTATGTCCTTTCACAAGACTCGTCCAAGAAACAAGTCCTCCCCCACAGCACGGCATCCAGAAAATCCCCGATTAGACATAGGGCTGCAGCAGCCCTGGAGCCCTTCTCTTTCCCTCGAAGGAATGCTGCAGCTCCTGGGCCCCGTGCAGGATGGAAGTATTGGTATTAATCCCTGAGAACACGGTAGTTACCAGACTCTGACCTTCCTAAGACTTGTGTGTTAGGAAGAGTGGCCCCCACGGCCTGGGTTTTGTATTGTTTGCTGGAACAGAGCGGGCAAATATAATGCTCCCTAGAGAGAAGGCTGTTCTCACTCAAAGACAAGTAGCTTTGATGCCTGACATCTTGTGAAAGTCTCAGAAGAACTGGGCTTATGGCATCACACTAGATCCATCCATCTCAGCTCCGGTCGCTTCCAACAGCCAACCCACAAGCACTCAGGAGTTTGTCTGAGATATTAAGGCTGTAATGTTTTTTTTGCAAAATGAATCCACTCAAGACATGAACGGCAGGGTTATCAGCGCTGTTATTTCTCCTCCCACAAATACAACTCTGTCCATGAGGCTCTGAGGACCACTTTCAGATCACTGAACTATCCACTTCCTGGACACGCTATGGTTTTTACTTTTAGTAAAGCTTCATGGAATTGCCAAGCTCTCCCATCCACCCAGAATCCCCTTTTCCAGCATGCATGCCCTCCAGTAGCCAGTTTCAATGCAACCACTTCTGTAATGCTTTTGCCATCTTCCTAGAAAGTCTTTTTCTCTATGTTTTGCTTGATCTGTGTATTTTTGTTTTTTCCCCATGCATGCCACATTTCATTTATTCAAATAGTACATATTTTAATGAAATCTGTATGCCAAACACCACGAACCCTCTTTTCCTAAAATATTGCAATGTTTGTCTATGGAAAGTATCTCTCTGATAAAACTATAGGTCTTATGAAGTCAGAACCTTATCATTTATGTCTTAAAATCCCAAGTGCCCAGGGATCAGAAATTATATTTACAAAAACAAATCAATGTGCTGCACTCTATATAAATTCAACCCAAACTAACCATTGTTTATCTGATAATTGTTAACCTGCCTATTAGATAATAAGCCAGGTTAAGTCTAAGTAGTTTTGTTCCCACGTACTAGCCCTGAATGCAGGAAACATTGGATATCTAATTATGTACACTTTGGAAAACTTCGAGTCTCAGTTTCTTGTTCTGTAAATAGAGATAAAAATGCTCACACTTTTAATGTGAGAATTAAATAAAATAGTGTGCAAAATGCCTTTTCATTTATAGCAATGCTCTATGAGTGATGGCCATGCGTTTTAATGATCAATATGATTAAGGATCTTGTCCAAAGTAACATTATAAACTTTTAGAATGACACATAGTGGAAAATTTAGGACCACTCTCATTTCTAAAAGGAACCGCAACATTCAACTTTTCTTTCAATAGCATTGACCTCTCTATCGTCACTTAGTCACCTTTACAAATTAAGACCCAGGCACAGAACACATATCTGCCCAGTCAATACTCTTATGGAAATTACACTTTCCCTAAAATGGATTATTCCGATCTATATTTGTGTTTTTTAGAATTCAAGCAGGAAACAGAACCTCTCTGAGTATCACAGAATCAAGAATGTGTGACAGGAATAAGTCTTTGTGTAATTATGCAAGAACCTGAGGGAGTGTGGATCCGGAAGAAGGAACAGAGGAGCTGAGAGAAGCCACTAACAACTGGCCAGGAGCACTGGCTTGGGTGGAAAAGGTGTCGTTTGCTAGGAAATCCAGGAACATGGAGCTGCGAGAGTGGAGCCATGAAGGGGAGCGGGAGGAAAATCCTCTGCTTAACTAGGACTTCCTCTGTAATTCTACAGCCCAGCACCTGGTAATGGCCATGAAGAGGCTATTGCCAGCAGGTCCGGCAGTCAGGAAAAATCGGTGCACGGGGGATGAGCACCAGCTCGAACCCTCATGCCTCCCCACCTCTCCGCTCTCCCATGTAACCACAATGACCTCCAGAGAGTGACAGCTCAGCTTGCCTTGTAAATGTCAAGTGAATTCCTCTTCTGTCTACTCTAACCTGGACACACAGAGAGAAGGGGGTTCTGGGAAACCATTCTAGAGAAACCAAGTAGACACAGCACTAACTCCAACGGACTCTGCTGTCATTATGTTAACATTTACCAGGTAAATCTCTGCCCATCTTACCATTCTAATCTGTTCTGGGTTATTTGTTTCAAGTTTGTCCCTTGTAAAGAATAGACATTTGCCTCATTAAGGTTATTTTGGGTTCCCCAGAGAAGGTTGAGTGTTTTAATAAGGATGCTAAAACTATTTGTCTTTATATTCCAAATTAATTTGTTTTATTTTCCTTTCACCATTTTTTGTGCTTTGTATTTGTCATTTAGCTATATATTTCTGTTTTTTTCAACTTTGAGGTCTTTGCTTTTATCTCTTCCTGTACTTTCAAAGGTACACATCTGTTTTTTATTATTTTAATGATTATTTTTAAGATTTTTAAAAAATATTCTTAAATGTATATCTGTCAGTCTAACAAGGTCAAGACAAAACATGAAGGAATACCTAAAAGAGCACTAACTAGGTGAATAATCAGATGCCAATGTACACCCAGCCCCTGCGCTGGCAGCCATGGAGAGTCTTCATGTCAATTTCTTCTGCCGACCTTGAAGGACTGTTTTGTGGTCCAGTAGTAACGCAAGAACAGGGCCTCAAATATTATTATTGCTACCAACTTAAATGCCTAGGCTATGTGTACACCTTGTATTACCTCCTTTAATTCTCACAACATCCCTCGAAAATAAGTATTGTCATTTTCATTTAATAGCTCAATAAATGAGGTTCATGAAAGGTAAGAGACTTGTCAAGGTTACATAGCTAGTAAGGATCAGAATGAGATTTAAACCCAGTTATTTCTTACCTCAAATCTATTCTCTTAGCCACTACTAGTATATATGCTAACTTTTGCTAAGTTTTCTAAGCTCTAAGTCATACAAATTTACAAGCATGTTTTGGGAAAATAATCATTTTGTGTATATACTCAATAAATTGCACTTACTATTGTGACTGTCATTTCTGATTCTTCCCACACATAAAATGTTTAGTGAACTTCTACTTACTCCTCTTCCCCTGCTGTCTCTTCCTCCACCACCTTATTCATACTCATCAATGCCACAGCCCCACCCACAGTATCCTGGTTACCTCAAACACTAACCCCTGTACAGCAGAGGGGCCTTGAGTCCTGCTAAAGGTTTGATAATTCTTAATTAATTGGCAGAGAGTGGAATAAGGAGATCATCCTTTTCTTGTTTAGTGGGAGTAGGTTTTCACTGTTCTTGGCATCATGTGGGCAGGCCTCAGGTGACATTTTTTTAATACAGACTCATGGTCCTGGAGTTATAGAAGTGACTCCAGGTTTTGGATAAAGGGTGGGTGTTAGTCCTAAATGTTGATGGAGGTGTGAGTTTTCACTGTCTCTTGTGTCTCCATGGGAATTTTAGAGGAAACTTGAAAGATCCAATTGGATCTTAATTTTGAGATGCTTAGCATTTAAGAAAAACTTCTAACCTAATTTAATGAGCCAAATCTAGGCTCTACCGCCCCAGAACTGAAAAGGTTAAAATTGTGTGGGTCAGTTTTATAGAGGCAGATGATGGTAGAGTAATAGCAAGAGCAAAGGTATTGGCATCAAACATACTTGGGGTTTGAATGCTGACTTTACCAACTATTAGCTTGGAGGCCTTGGGCACATCACTCAACCTTTCTGAATCTCACTTAACTCATCTGTAAAATGGGGTTAAGAATGCCTACCCGGCCAAGTATAACGGGGACAATAAATAATTATCAGCATTAAGTCATTATTCAATGGGTGGTAGTTGCTACTGGGGGGAGGTATGGTTTCCGTTATCACTCTCACATGAATGGCTTTCCCTTCTGGGTAACTGTGGTGATTGCCCAGCAAAAGCAAACTCAGATGGAGTCCCAGGGCATGGGTCAGCACGGGCTTTGTTAACTGTATACATAGATTACAAACTACTTAGTTGATTTACACATTTCTTCAGCTGAAGAAAAATATTTACTGGGCAGATTAAATTGAATTAAAACAATCAGATTAAAAGGAGTCTGCAGGCTGTCCCTCAACTCAACAAGGGACAAGTTGCCTTCTCCGAGTAGGGAACCCATGCCAGCAGTTTGACTAATTTAGTAGTAACATGAGGAGGTGTGACCAGAACTGCCAAAGGGACTGAAATGCTCGAGGAGGAGGGTTTTCTCTTCACATTGTATTCACATCACAGCTCGGGGGATAGGCTTACCTCACTAATTCAGACCAACACGGACAAGAATGCAAAGTTTGCGAGAGAGAACATGGGCTGAAACGCCTGTGTTATAGGACAGTTAAGTTTCCATTACAGGCGGTGGCATCTTATGAATAAGTCATTTTTCAAAGGTGAAGTAGTAAGTTAGCTCTAATTCAGACCAGATTTTCTTATAAATGTAAATTTATATTGGGTGATCAGGTGATCAGCCTCCCAGGTTGGCCACACAAGTATTTGTAATCCAAAGAGCATGATGTGACAAGGGCCACACCCAAGCAGCATTACGCCTAATAAAGCAGTGTTCCACAGCTGGCAGATTGATTGTTTGTTTGCTTGCTTTTTTTAGACATTCCATATAAAGTTGAATGTTCCTCAGACACTGTTTACTCCTTTTAAAACAGTCCTTAATGGCCATGAATTATATTATTAAAACAACATAGGATGCTTCTACGGACCTTCTAGCACCTTCTAGTCTAAATACTAATAATACTGACTGCGTTAGCTTAGTTATGTCACAGGAAGTACTGCTTAACCCTAAATTTATCAAACTGTGTTCCACAACTCAGTATTTCCAGAGATGTTAATAGTCCTAGAAAAAATAAGTTACTTTGTAATTTAGAGAAATGCAATACCCAAATCCCCCTCTTGGAGATTCACAGTGCAGATTCAGTTATTAAAGATTCTAAGATAAAGAAACCTTTCAGACTTCAACATCAGCTGCCATTAAAATTAATTTTATTCCAAAACAAGTTTTTGTTTCATATAACCCTAAGCAAAATTCTGAGAACAGCATTCAGGGAGAAACTAGACTGGAAAATGTTAATCTACTTACTTCCACCCAATCGTGTATATATTGTTTAATACCCACAGTAGATTAATAGCCCAACACATATACTTTCAGGTGCATTCAGTGCTATGATACTATAAACAATATCCGATAGCTATGTCAGAGGTAACTTGAATTTTTGCAGACTGTCCTGGGAGAGTAATGATTATGTCTAACAGGGTCCGGGGGGAAATAAGAGGGAAGATTCTGTGGGGAGGTACCATGACTTCTCTTACTTCTATCTCTGGAGTTTCAGTGATGACTTCCGGGATAGCATCTTCCCTGGGAGAGTTTGCTCACAGAGAAGCCTGGGTTCTTATCTCTTTATATTGGCACTCCTGCCGCTGAAAATACTCTCTGCAATACAGAGATATATTGGCTGCCTCTAGTCTTTTCAATATTATTTTCTTTCTTCTTTTCTCAAGAAGACAGTCTACTCCCCCTACAGTAATTTTATTCTTAAATAAAACCACACACCTGTCTCCATATACGAATGTAAAAGTAAACTTGAGTCAGGATCCCCAGCTCTGAGGGAGAGGATCCTGAATTAATGAGACTTCATACTTTGCTGGTGGGAGAGCACATTAGGCAGTAAAGAGTCCCTTCCCGTCTTGTGCTAGAAGCATGCATTCTGACTAGGCAAGGCCAGGAACTGCAACCAGGATTCCCAGCATGCACTCGTGATCTGACCCAGCTCTCATCGGTAGTTTGGGCACGCCTGCTGGAGACCAGCAGCTTGGACTTAATTAATTACCTCCCTAGCTGGTGGAGCTCACTGGGCCTTCCATGGCACTTGAAAACCAAAGGGTTTGGTTTCATGTTCTTGAACTTGGGTGACACAAATATTTCAGTGGTGAATCAGTCCTGGAAAGGGAGGTGGGTAAGGTAGGGAGTGTTTATAGAAGACATTTCATCACCCCTAGTCAAACATGTCTCATTGTTGGTTCAGGAGGCGCTGGTATTTTCCTCTTTGAAGGGGATGCTCAGGGAGCCAAGAGCTTCCAGCCTGGAGCTCCGCTCCAGGGAAGGGCAGTGGCCATTTGCACACAGGAAACCCGGCAGGACTAGTTGCTTTGGAATGTTGACAATCTTAGGGAAATGGTTTTGTGTCTTTCCTCAGGGGAGAAAAACAAAAGTTGGTGGAGCTATGTAAAAAGAGCCTGCGGCTGTCTTAGGGTTGCTGTAGAAAATGTGTCCTTCTGCTTAGCTTCCTTTTAAAAGGCTTCCCTAGTTGCAGAACCCCAAAGATGAGATCAAGAAAGTTGTAATTTCAGAAAATCAATACTGCTGATATCAATGGTTGAAAAGCTTGGTTGGAAGATGAGAATACAGAATTTCTTCGGCTTGGGTACATATGCAAAAGAGACCCCGACCTTACATAGCAGTGGCCCCCAAGAGCCCTCACCCTTCAGGTGAAGAGGAGGTGGCATCATGGTCCTGAGCACCCTCCCAAGCCTCAGGAAGTGCAAGCCATCTAAACAGCTTGCCATCATTCTGGGGGAGGGGGTGGGAGGGGTGGCATTATAAATGGCAAAGGGGTCCGAGAAGATTGCATTTAGAAAAATCATAGTTGGGGCGAGCCAAGAAACACAAACCAAAAGGAAATATTTTAAGAAAATAAACAAAGCTACTGAGTCAAACATACAAAGCAGGAAAGAGGAACAAAAGATTATTTGAGGCCTGAGGTTTGAACATTTTGAAGCCACATATGTGATAGGCCAGCCCAAGAACACGAGGAGCCTTACAGCTGTGTAAGCGTTGAGGCAGCCTGCTCCCACCAGGGGTTCCCCAGCCTGCAAGGCTCTGAGCAAGCCCACCGAGCCAGCTGACCATGCTGCCTTGAGCTCAGCCTTCAGCTATGCAGAAACAGGGCTCCTCCATGGATAGGCCACACAGATAGGGCTGAGAGGACCGATCCCCCACCCCCAATTGAGGAGCTCCTATTGTATGCATTGAGGTGTCCTCCAGTTCGAAAAACATTGTTCAGGAACCCAGAGGGCATCAGCGTTCAAATGAAAGTATAACAGTTCATAATGGTGAAGTATACTGGGTTTTACAAGCTTGGCTATCAAAACTTCTAACCAGGAACCTGTCACATCAATATTACACCGTCTTCAGAATCCCAGAATTCTGCAACTGAATTTCGTAAGTTCCCCAAAATTTAAACTTTGTAAAATAAGATCAAGCCATCTTCACTTCACACTTCAGGGTCAAGCAAGTGTTCTATTGAAAAGAATTGAGGTTCCAGTACCCAACAGCCTTTATGTCACCCAAGGGCTTTTTAACCTATTACTTTGGCCACATAATGCCTGTCTTCAAGAGGAGCTATGATGCCACACCTTTGGCTTTCATGAGGGGTCAGTAGAGCACATGCTGTATGAAAACTATTCTAAGCTATTACCGAAAGTATAACCATATCTGATTGCAAGTTATATTTGTGATTAAAGGCCAGAAAATGTGTCTCTTGAGGAATGAGTATATTTCCCCTGTTCCGTTGATGAAGCTCATCAGGTTTTCCTTGCTGCTGTGGTTGCCAGGAAACTCATCACTAAATGTCATTATCATAACTCCATCCATAACTTCTCATGATCAGTACAGTTTGGGCCTCTTTGTTTCTTTAGTTTTGCTATTCTTTCATCAGTACAGGGGTGGGCAAATGTAGGTTTACAGTTGTGAATACACAAAACACAGAATTTATTTTTGTATTATTCTTTTTTATTTATTTGTATTACAACTGTAAACATGTTTGCCCACCCCATATATATCCATATTTATATATACATGTATACATATATACTCATATATATTTATGTTTATATGTGTGTATACCCTTTTTTAGAATTGGGACACAAAGATCAGGAAGTATTACTCTAATTAATGAAACAGGAATTCTCATAACTATCTGGTCTTGTTTTGCAGATACTATTCCAAAAGGAACATCCACTATCCACCCACCTCCCAGTTTGTTTGAAATAACTTGTTTTACTGAAGGAGGGTAGCATAATTCATATCATGAAAGTGATAATCCTTTGCCCTGGTCCTTATTTTTGGAAGAGATTGGTTAGGAAGGAATAAAAATCAGGACTGTCACTACTGTGAATGTGTTTTGGGATAAGTAAAGAGAGGTCAGGAACTGAGTCTAGGTTTAGGACAAGACGATGCTGAACATGACAGAATGGAAGCTGTGAAAAAGTTGCTAGAGTATTGTGATGCTAGGGTCAGGGTAGAGAAAAGACAGAAAAATGTAGCAGGAAGCTGGACTCTTAGTTGGCATAAATGGCCAAGGGAATTTTTTGGAATTGGAACTTTTATATTTCATTGAAATTATCTAACCAACCAAGCTTTAAAGTAATCTGGTTCATTATTATTTTACTACCAAAATTACAACTTTTGATTTGTATGTCAGGGAGAGGGCTAAAGGTTCCTGAGCTCTTATGAATTATAAACTATACAATTCATTTTATTTACTACAATTAAACTTCAAAACATCTGAGTTAGATAATCTCATCCCAATTCATCAGAAAACCAAACATATTTTTTCTGAGCCCCCATAGATCTCACGTTGGCGATCTGAGACTGTTTGACTCCAAACCCATGCTCACAGGTACCTAATCTATAATGCTTCTCGTATTTAACATGAGCACATTCATTCTTGCTACATACAGTTTCCTTGCAAATTTGAAACAATTTATGTTAAAGTAGACTATAAATCCTTGTCTTCATTGAATTATTTCCCCTTCTTGGTAGATGGGAGGATTAAAGTTCCCAACCCAGCTTGCTGTTGGGTGGGGTATTACAACTATCTAGGGCAGTGATGGCGAACCTCTGACATGCGTGTCAGAGGTGACACGCGAACTCATTTTTTGGTTGATTTTTCTTTGTTAAATGGCATTTAAATATACAAAATAAATATCAAAAATCTAAGTCTTTGTTTTACTATGGTTGCAAATATCAAAAAATTTCTATATGTGACACGGCACCAGAGTTAAGTTAGAGTTTTTCAAAATGCTGACACGCCGAGCTCAAAAGGTTCGCCATCACTGATCTTGGGGTTATGAACAGAACAGACTTGTGCAACTTCTGGGCTAAAACATGACATCATCAGGGCAGAACCATCCAGTTCTTATCCTACCTGGGATAATACAAAAGGGTGTGCCAATATGGAAGTACATATGATTCAAGTACCCTGGAATATTGAGCCAACACATGGAGGACAGCTGCCTTGGAAAGTTTTGCAAAGTGAACTTCAAATGAGACAGAAACTCTTCTTGTCTTAAACCACTGAGATTTGGGGGTTGTTTGTTACCACAGCAAGAATGACCTAGTCCGTGGTCGGCAAACCGCGGGCTCGCGAGCCACATGCGGCTCTTTGGCCCCTTGACTGTGGCTCTTCCACAAAATACCACGTGTGGGTGCGCACGTACAGTGCGATTGAAACTTCGTGGCCCATGCGCAGAAGTCGGTATTTTGTGGAAGAGCTGGTATTTTGTGGAAGAGCCACACTCAAGGGACCAAAGAGCCTCCTGTGGCTCGCGAGCCACGGTTTGCCGAGCCGCAGTTTGCCGACCACTGACCTAGGTCATTCTCACCTATAGGACATAGCATCTGGGTGGTGAGTGGGTGGTCATCGTTTAGTGGTGGTTGGTCTTGATGTTATTGCCCATAAAGACCATCAGGCCATTTTCCCAAAGTAACTCCTTTACAGTCCTTAATCCCTCTCCTATTGAGAGGGAAAATAATATTTTCATAATCAAAGTAGCAAATTTAAGAAGATGTATATATAAAATATTATTCAATGATATGGACAAGGAATGGATGTGTTGTCTGGAGAGTTCAGCGTAAGTCTAGGCATCAGATAAACAGTCTTTTCCCTTGAGTTGATTCTACAGGCTTTCAACTTACTTACAAGCAATTATAAAAGCATTATACTTACAAGCATGAATGGATTACAAACCATTCCACCACTAAGTAAATTTAAGCAGCCTCCTGATTCTCTATCAGGAGGCTTCCCCCCTAACAAGTTCCACACTGTAGACAAACCTTCCTGCCATCTGCTCAAATGGAAACATGTGGCAAGATCCTGCAGTTGAACACTTGCCCTTGGTAAGGAAAGAGACCTTGGGGAAACCTTTTGGAAAACCACCCTCTTGGCACACATGTTGTGGCTAAGTATTGCCCTCGGTCCCTTATATGAAGTGTTCTATTTTGATATGAATGCCACTTTGGATGAATGTATATAAGATCATATTTACATATGCTAACCACCAGCATGGTTTCCAGCAGTGATGGTGATGGTGGTAGAATCCCATACTGCCATACCAGGGATTTTAATAGAGTGATGATATCAATATCTTCGAAGCCACAAAAGGAAATGAGCCATCATTTACAGCTCCATAGACTTTCTTCACTGTAGTTGCCATATGTTGTATGGTCTTCCTCCTCTTTCTTCATCAAGCTAACTCTTCCTGGTCCTTTAGGTAACCACTTCTCTTGTTCCATTTACCCTGTGCTGACCCCATCCCAATATAATGCTAGTGCATTCTGGGAAGAAAAGTGAGACATATCCCTCCTCCTGAGTTCTACATTGGAATGAGGCATAATCTCATAGAAACAGTGTGGCTTCAATTTCAAACATGTCTGTGGATGCCTATTTGGCTCACTATAGTCCTGATTTGTCACTCTAAAATCTGTCTTATTGATAGAGTTAATTAACAAAATCAATTTTTAAATTGTGAGGCTGATCTAGATTCAAATTTCAGCCCAGCACTTACCAGTCCTGTGAACTTGGACAACTCAATCCCCAATTTAAAAACTGATTTTGTTAATTAACTCTATCAATAAGACAGATTGTAGAGTGACACATCAGGATTATGGTATATATTAATACCCAAGTTAGTTACCAAGAGAAAATCTTTTCCCCAGATTTCTACTACATTTGTCCCTCAACATATAAAGATGAGTTCATGGAGACAGCAAATTCAACAAATATTTCTTGCATATTTACTCTTCTGAGCATTATCCTGAAAATTGGAGAATAAGAGCTACTAGCTCTTGTGTCCTAAGTGCTGGATATTTTCTCTGAAGTCTATCACAACCCTATGTAGTAGTTAAGAATTTCCTCATTTTACAGACGAGGAAACTGAGTTGTCCAAGTTCACAGGACTGGTAAGTGCTGGGCTGGCACTTGAATCCAGATCTGCCTCACTCCGAGGCCTGCATTCCTTTATTATAAGATGGACGATTTTATAGAAACTTGGCAGCCAACTGGATAGTTTGAACAGCCACGAGGTTCTTGACAACTAAAGGTTCACTGCCTTTCATGAACATTTGGAAACTATAAAAGGTCAGATCAAGCTCCTCTTCATCCCCATCTGCTTATTATAACTATGTTACATTACAAATTGAAATCCTCAGCCAAGACCCCCTTAATTGCCTGATAGGTTAGTTTATTTTTACCATCTTTCCCAGTGTACAGACCTGCTCACCTCACCCCACTATATGCTACCTTTTGCTGTGCATGGGCCTGGGATGAGAGTGAGTGGAGGAGATGTCTTATTCTTATCTTGTTGGTTACAAAAGGTTACCTAGTAAATAACTCACCAAGAGGCCCATAAAGGTGTTTGTGAATGGCTTAATATCACAAATATTACCATATATGGGGTTTGGAAAGGTACTTTCTTAACATCAGAGATCAAAACAGATAATTTTGATTTAACACATTCAACTTTAAAAAGACATGTGAACTATTGTCTATAAACATAGCTTCATGGAATCAGAAACTGATATCTTTAGGGAAATAAAAACAAGCCCTATGAATCATCTGTGGAATTAAGTAAGTGGACAAAAGTTAAGCTGACTTTAAGCTACTTCCTTTCCGTCTCCCTTTGAATGCACACAGCCTTGGGAAGCTACTCTCCAGGCAATAACACAGCGTTTGTCAGCAATAGGCCAGGAAAAGCCAACTCTGAGATGGAAAAACAACACCTGTTTGATGACCAGATGTAGGGACGTAATTTGAGACAGAAGAAGTTGAATTTTAGAGACTTTATAAAGAAGCAACCCAGCGAAGGGTGTTAGAGGCAGTGTTCCCAAACTGTCAAGTGCATAGAAATCACGCGGTGGAAAGGGAGGAGAGAGGCTTGTTAAATCCAAATTCTGATTTGTGAATTCTGGGGAAAGCCTGAGATTCTCAGGTGACACAAGGTTGCTGGAACTCAAACCACAATTGGCATACCATAGTTATGGGGTATTTTGTTATTTAACAGTGCAGACTGGCATTTTATGACAGTAAAAGACAATGATGAGGAAAGAGCAGTCATGCAAAATGAAACCAGCATGGGGAAGGGAAGTGTTGGAGAATCTAAATGTGCATGGCCCTCCCTGCAGGAGGCCACGGGAAGACCCCGAGTCCTGGGCTTGGCCCCACTGCGCTCCTGACCTGTTAGCATGGACAGATATCCATCAGGACTAACATTATGAATTCAGTCATCCATTCTGTTCTTTCTCATATAGCCCAAGGGACAAATATATGTTGGGGTTCTTAATTTCTACAATCATCTATCAATTTTTTCCAGGGACAGTGTCAGGTTGCCATGCAACCTTTCTGAAGTTGTCTGAATGTTTGTCCCCCAAGGCGACATACTATACATTCTCTCGCCCAGGAGGGCACGTGTTGCCCATGCTTCTCTGCTCTGCTTTCTAACATCTCTCAGTTCTGCATTTTGTGTGCTGAACTTCAAAGGGGTTGGAAATCCCACTTCTGCTCTATGGTTACATCACGGCCCTATTCACCTGACATGAAGCCTGGTGGTAAGTGTGTCATTTCACGTGCTCTCCATCAAAGGACTGAAGTCATAGAGGAGGACCGACACCAAACATTCAGCATTAGTCTCTTCTTGATGGTAATTACCATCTCGTTGTCCCTTTGCCACCCACGTCCTTTCTTGTTGAGCCCTCCCAAGACTCCTCTGCTTCTCAATGCTCAATGTCCTTCAACTAAATGGCCCTACATTCAAGTCTAACAGCATTTAGTACAAAAGCACAGACCTATTTTAAAACATGTTCCTGTGTAAAATATCAATATAGGATGGCTCACTTCAGTAATTTGTTTGTAAAGAAAATAAGTTGAGCTGGTTAGTAATTATATCAAATATCCAAATTCTCCACCCATCATCCTCAGACATCCATAAACACCAAATAAGCATTAGTTATGGACCCCTAACTAAAAACATAAGGGCATGGGAGACAGACCCTGCCCTTGAGATATTGACAGTCTCTTAAGACACATCATTTAGTTTTTCATTTAAACAGTCACTGATTTACCAAATACTTAGTGAGCACTAATTATATGCCAGGCACTATGCTACGTTCTGGAAATAAATTATAAGCAAGACAGATGTAGGTCCTAGAAAAGACTGACATAGTACATAACACAGCAGCTGACAAACCAGGGGACTCCGATGCTGCAGTGACTTGGTAACTTGTGTCCTGCTGGCATGGTCAGAGACGGTACAAGGAAGCAGTAAAGCTTGACTGCAACTGCATTAAGTACAAGGAATTCAAATACATAGGACCTTTCGAGAAGCCAAGTAGCTCCTGTGGGCCACAGAAACTTGGGAGATATTTCCTAACTGAAGAACTGAGCTAGCTGAAGGAGAATGTTTCTGTTGCATATTTTTTCTTAAATTTGAGGAATATTTACCCTTAGGAGTACTCGGTGGGGGGCCAAGGGTAAAAGAATCCATGGTAAAATCATGAACACCCCCCCGGGGGTAACAATTTTACTAAGTGGTGATTTAAGATGTGTGTGCATGCATGTATGCCATAGAATGGAAAATTTGCATGAATATTTAATATATACCAGGAAACTTCAAAGGCATACCTTCTTTGCATCAGATCACTTTGGCCTCTATAGCCACACCATCTCCATGACTACCACCACTCCACATCCTCTTCTCTGTCTGCTGGAGAATATGCTTATGGGAAGGAAAACCCTGCTCTGCTGAGAAGATGAGATATGCATCAGATCAGGAACGTTGGTCTGAGTCATTATCTGAAAGGCTACATGCCAGACAAAGGATGTCAGATTCCATTGATGTTGGAGGACATGGGGTGAGACTGAGTATTTGTGAGCTGAGCAGGGACTCCTGGAAGCAGGCAGATGGCTATGTTTCTGAGTCTCATTGGCTGTGTGTGTCTAGTATTAACAAATATCTCCATAATTTTTCTACACAAATGCTTTTCCCCTTTTTTCATTTTTAAAACCTGTTTTTATAAAGATATTATATAAATTTTAAAATTAGCTTGTCAATGTCTTCAAAACATGTTCTGATATTTCTATTTGCAGATAATTGATATCTTGCTATCTTAACAATATGGAGTCTTCTGACCCATCAACACATATTTCCCTCCATTTAGTTAGGTCTTTCTTAACTTCTTTCCATTTGTGTAGTCTTCAGTGTAGAGGTCTTGCACATCTTTTGTCAGATTTATCCCTAGTCATTTCATATTTGTATGGTCATATAAATGGTTTTAATTTAAATTTCTGGTCATTTGCTCTTTGTATGTAAAAATACTATTGAATTTTTTAACCCTCACCTGAGGACATGCTTTTTTAAAATATATATATATATAT
>NW_005871142.1:3844842-3894302 GCF_000147115.1 Myotis lucifugus | reverse complement strand
ATATATTAATTGATTTTTTACAGAGAGGAAGGGAGATCAATGAGAGAGAAACACCGATCAGCTGCCTCCTGCACACTCCCCACTGGGCCTGCACACTCCCCACTGGGGATGTGCCTGCAACCAAGGTACATGCCCTTGACTGGAATCGAACCTGGGACCCTTGAGTCCGCAGGCCAACGCTCTATCCACTGAGCCAAACCGGTTAGGGCTGAGGACATGCTTTTTAATTGATTTTAAGAAGAGAGCAAGAGAGAGAGAGAGACAGTGATGTGAGAGCTAAACATTAATCAGTTGCCTCCCTCATGTGCCCCAACTAGGAATCAAACTCATAACTTGGGTATGTTGCAGGAATTGAACCTGCAACCCTTCAGTGTATATGACCATGCTCCAACCAAGCCACAATAGCCAGGGCATGCTGTTTCTATATTTGTTCTGCAAATTTAGTAAACTGAATTAGTTCTACCAGCTTTTCTTTTTGTAGATTACATCAAATTTTCTACATAAATGATCATGTCTTCTGAGAATAAGGACAGAATTGATTTTCCCTGTCTAGTCGGGATGATTTTTACTCTGTTATTTATACCTTATTGCACTGGCTAAAATCTCTAGTACAGAGTTTAATAGAGTGGTTAGAGCAGTCATCCTATCTTTCTCCTAATTTTAAAGAGTCACCAGCATGATGTTAGCTGTGCATTATTCCATTAATGCCCCTTATCAAACTGAAGTGCCCTTCTGTTTCTAGTTTACTGAGTTTTTATCAGGAATGGATGTTGGTTTTTTATTTAATGCTTTTTTTTTCATTTTTGTGAAGACCATATTTTTTTCTTTTTTACTTTGTTAATATGGTGAATGACATTGATTTTTTAAATGTTAATCCAACCCTACATTTCTTCACTAAATTACTTTAGTGATTCTATACTCAATCTATTATATTGTGTTTAAAAGTTTTACACGTTTATAAATGGTATTGGTGTATAGTTTTCCTATAATGTCTTTCTAGAGTTGTGATATAAACATAATGCTGACCTCATAAAATGAGTTGGGTATTACCCCCTTTTTAAAATTTTTCTAAAAGAGTATAGGCAGAACTGATAACATCTCTTTCTTACATATTTGGCGAAATTCACTGGTGAATCCAACTTGTCCTAAAGTTAAGGGAAGGTTTTTAACTATAAGTTTCATTTTTTCATTTTTTTAGATACAGGGCTATTTAGGTTATCTAATCTTTCTTGAGTGAGCTTTGGTAGTTTGTGTCTTTAACATAAACCTCTGCATATTATTCTCTAATTACCATGTTAATATCTGTAGGATCTACAGTGATGCCATCTTCTCATTTTCTATATTGCAATTTGTGTCTTCTTGTTTTTATCCCTCACTCATCTGTCTAGATAGATGTTTATTGGTTTTTATTTTGTTACTCTTTTCAGAGAGTCAGTTTTTGGTCTCATTGATTTTCTCTATCGTATTTCTGATAATAATTTCATCAACTTCTGCTCTGATCTTTACTATTTCCTTTGTTCTACCTACTTATGTTTAATTTCTTCTTTTTCTAGTTTCTTAGGGTGGAAACTGAGGTCATTCATTTGAGACCCTTCTTCTCTTTTGATATAGGCATTTAATGCTATAAATTTTCCTCTAATTACTCCCTCCCACAAATTTTAATATGTTGTACATATGCCTTGGTTCAGTTCAAATACTTCCTTTTCCCTTTTGATTGCTTCTTTGATTCACAAGTTATCCATAAATCTGTTACTTAATCTTCAAATATTGGGAGTATTCCTGAGATATTTTTATTATTGATTTTTAATTTACTTCCACTCTGGATGAATTCACTCTTGCCTTTTATTCCCCAATCTGCTATTTCCCAAGAACGCTGTGATTTCTTACTTGTGACTTTACTCAGATGTGCTGTCCTCCATACAGCTCTTCCAGGCTCTGCCAGATGAAGTGTGTGGTTTTCTCTTTTGTGCCTGCAAAGCCCTTTTCATGCACTCGTTCAGGAGTTCTTGTCACACTGGGCTGCAATTATGAGTTTTTAAGTTTTTCTTCCCTGCTAGGCTCAAGTCCTCAAGTGCAACAGTGGAATTTTATGCAGGTTTGTCTCCACAGAGCACACTGGAGTTTCATGAGTGAGTGAATGAATGAATGAATGAATGAAGTCAGTGACAGAGCCACTTAATTTTGAGTCCTCCTAAGCTCATTTCTCCAGCTCCTAGAATGACTCAGCTACTGAAATCAAAGAGAAGATGTGAGCATCAAGAAAGAGACGGGAGGCATACCAGGTAAATAAGGTTCTTTGTGTGAAAGAACCAGGGACACGACGCAGAGCCTCTCAGGTATGGCAGGATACCTGCTTTATGTCCAGGTTTACTCTGCGCCTGCAGGAGCTGGGCCGGTGGTTATAGCCCAGGCTGGGCCTTACCTATGCAGATGGTAACCAGGCCTGCCGGTGAGTGAGTGCAGCAGACGCAAAGCAGAGCCACACAGGTGCTCCCCACTCCAGCTGTGGGAAACCTCTGGGCTGAACACAGGGAAATGATGTCTGCACCAGGCAAGTGTGCACAGCAGTGTGTGTGCGTGTGCACGTGTGTGTGTGTGCACATGTATGTGTGTGTGTGTGTGTGTGTGTGTGTGTGTGTAGGGGAACAGAAGGAGGGGGCTGGATGGAGATGAATGACTACTATGTACTCACCAGGAAAAAAGGACCAGCAGATCCCTTCCATCCCTGGCTGTACTCAAATCCTACACTTTCTAGTGAGTTGATATAATAATGTCTCACCTTCCCTAAAATCCATCTGTGTCTGTCAGTGACTAATTCCATCATAAAACTTGGCACTTTCAGATCATTTCACAGCGGAAAAGGAGGCTTCCCTGTAACAGTGGATGCCTTTTAGGAAATGTTCTTTATAAAAAGAGATCAGAATATCAAGCTTTGATGGAGGATTTAGACATCAGCCGGCAAATAAGCGGGTATATAACAGACTTCCCAGGCACCTAGCTCACCCTATATATTCTACCACAGCCCTTATAAATTAGTGAAATCAGCACTTTCTATTATTCAATATTGTGTGCACAGTTCTAAAACCACTAGGAGATCACACACAGAGGGAACATCTTCCTGCATTCTGGAATCAGTCACTAAAGCGCACGCTCAGGACAGAGGCCAACCAAATGAATGGCTTGACTAGGGAGGGCAAGACCTTTGTACACCTCTCTCTGCAGCCCTGTCTCCCACTGTTTCTACACAAGCCCCCTACACTGTTAAAATACCAGGCCTCTTAGCAATCTGGGGGGGAGGGCAAAAACTTCTATTATATTCCCAAGTCTTTGCTCAATGTGTAAGATATTCATTCAAGCAGCATCCTGCAAAAAAAGCTGCGCACTTGGTCTGGCTTCTCCAATAAACAGACAGACTCCATCCAGTCCATATCTGGAAAAGCTTTCAGCTCTTTCATTCAAGGCTCAGTTGAGAATAATTGGGCCCATACTCTCACATGAGAACTTGATAGAGTTTACTCTGGGTCCTTATGGATGACAGAGGGTGAAAAACACACTATACATGCTGGCCTCAGCCCCTAGTGGCCCCTCTCTGAGGAGCTGGTAAGAACCCTGGACCAGTGTGGCTGGGGATCCAGGTGTGTGGGAATCTGCTTGTGTGTGGTCCACGCTGGAGCTCCACAGAGTCAGCCTGGAGCTGTCTGCTCTTTCCTCTGAGCTCAGTGTTTGAAACTCAAATTGCATCTGTTGATTCCATAGGGGTATAGCTTTCCTCCAACGTGTTCTGCAGAGTGATGGCTGTATTTCCGAGTGAGCGCTCAGAGACCAGATCTGGTGTGGTCCTCTCCCAGAAAGAATGAGACGTAGGTTTGGAAACAGCCCTAATCTAGCTGATGGGCAGCCGCCTTATGCCCTGAGACAAGGCTGTTGTTTGCACTGAAACGGATCATTCTGGGTTCTGAAACACGGGAGAAGCAAGCTTTCTTGAGTTTGACCCTGGCCGATTGACTACCTATTCTTCAACATCCTTAATCTTGAACTTGTAGTCTATGTTGCATATTCCTGAAGAGGCCCTTTTATTTCTTTCTGCCGATTCCTTTAACTCTTAACTGTTTTACTAAGAAAACTGACTTGATATCAATATCTGAAAACAAATTTAAATCTTATTATGTGACATGATTTTCCTTACAGGGGCAAAGATTACCAGTAAAGTAACAATAAAGGGTCTTTGACAAAGCAGCTTGTTACCAAATGTCTGTTTCATTTACTGATTCATTCATTCATCACTCATTTCCTGAGTTCTTGCTTTGCACCAGATACCACGTGAGGCACTAGGGATACAAAGATGAACAGACTCCTACTTTCAAGCAGTTCACAGCCCAGTGGGGTGACAGACATCTAAGCAAGCAAGGAAGTAAATTATGTTGTTGGAAGAGCAATGCTAACCACCCGTAAAGGGTAAAGTGGGATTCTGGGGAGTGGTCTGCTTAGAGTTGGGAGTGGGAAGACAGAAGGATGGTGAAGAGCAGGCATTGTCATCAGATGCGAAGCCCTGGCCATGGCCCTGGCCCTGACCCTGGCCCTGGCCCTGGCCCTGGCCCTCACTAGCTCTCAGATGTTAGAAAAATTACTTAACCTATCTGAGCTTCAGCTTTATCTGTGATATCAAAATAATTATAATGGACTTTTCCAGAAGATTAAGTAAGATCATATTTATAAAACACTTAGCACAGTTGCTGGCACCTGATAAGTGTTGAATAAATGGGGCCTCTCCATTAAATTTATCATTATTATTTTCTATTTAGTCGGGACCAACATGTGACATACTAGAAGAAGATCTGAGTTAAAGACGAGATAAGGGAGGCAGACAGCGGCTTCCTACCCAGATTACACAGAAGACCTATGTTCTGTTTATTGAGAGCTGTCAGCCTGCCTCAATTTGCTATAAAATCCACTTCTTTTCTAGATGCTGGTTGGGAAATTCTACCCCGGATTATCAGCTTATGAGGTGCATGGCCGAGGCAGGTCGGGGAATGGTCCCGCCACCTTATCTGGCTCTCCAGCTTGGCAATGCCCTGCTCCTCAATTCCCTTTTCATTCTGAACGCAGAATTCAAGGCAGAGAAGATGCATTTCGCTCGTCCCTGGCATAACTGTGTCTGTCTCCTGGACAAGTGCCAGTTGTAAATGGTTCCTACTTCCCTCCTGTTAATACTGAGTCTGCGTGTATGCCTATCTGGGCCTTTGTTTAAATATTAAGGAGTACGTCCAGACAGTAAGCACACAGAAATGTAGACACATGGCCAAGAAAAAGAGTGTGATTGATACGAAATACAGTGGTGACTAAATATTCAGAACCAGAGAAATTACAAAGATTCATTCAATTTTTTTTCATCCATAGTTATTCAATATAATGGGGGGCCCAGGGAGGCATACGATGCCCAGACATAGAACTAGTGTGGGCACCGTGCCAAATTGAAAACACAATATTGCTGAAAATTTTAAATATTTAGAACTAAATTACAATGAAAGCAATATATATCTACTATCTATACTATATACTATACATATACTATACATTATAGTTATGGCTGTGGTTATGGTTATATGACAATTTCTATTGGACAGATTGGCATCTCAGAAGTTCTCAGATGAGCCCTAACTGGTTTGGCTCAGTGGATAGAGCGTCGGTCTGCAGACTCAAGGGTCCCAGGTTCGATTCCGGTCAAGGCCATGTACCTTGGTTTCGGGCACATCCCCAGTAGGGAGTGTGCAGGAGGCAGCTGATCGATGTTTCTTTCTCATCAGTGTTTCTAACTCTCTATCTCTCTCCCTTCCTCTCTGTAAAAAATCAATAAAATATATATATTTTTAAAGAAGTTCTCAGAGGAAAAGTTAGTCTTACATGTATATATTAGTAAAAAGTAAAGATGGAAATTAATAAAAATAGGTTTTAAGCTTAAAAAGAAAGTAGTAAATCCAGAGATATTATTGGAAAGTCAATAATAGGAGAGAAAAAATATATAAAAAAATATATAAAATAAAATAGGGATTATTGACAAATCTAAAAGATAATTATTTGAAATAATAGAAAGAAAAGATTGAAGGAAGGGAGAGAGGTCCATAGGGAAGGAAGAGAAGAAAGTAAGAGAGGGAGGGAGGAACTAGGGAGGGAGCGAGGAAGGAAGAAGGAGGAAGGAAGGGAAGGAGCAAGGAGGGAGGGAGGGAGGGAGGGAGGAAATTAAGGCAAAGTTAAAGAGTGTCCTTGTGTCCCAGACTAGGCTGATGCTGCCAACCCTGAATTTTCCTACCACATCAAAGAACTGACCCCCCTACCACTAGGACCAGCATCCTTCCAGTCCTGGATTCTTTACCTCTAATTGGGACACCAAGAGGTCCATTGGAGGAGAACAGGATTAGGATTAGATACCTGAACATAACAGGCTCCTTCCTAATGGACGCATTGCCTCTGAATTGATTCAAAGCTCTTTCACACTCATTTCTATAACATCGTGTTTTCAACATTTACTCCCTGTTATGTGAGGCATGGTGAGGCTTAAGGCAAACCTATTCTTCTATTACAAAATTCTCTTCAACGTCTAACTGTCAATATGTTCAAGCTCTGGGATGTGGAAACTATGCTGAATGTATAGCATCGAGCCACCTGATTATTTGATCATCACATCCTACCTCAGCCTGGTCTCTAAGTCTAGCATGCTGTATGCCTGGGAATGGCCCCATCACCCTCTCCTACCTGCCTGGCTGTGGCTGAGCATCCCAGCTGTAGTTGAACATCTGCTTATGAGGGTAAGGGTAAGAGATAAGTCTCACTCTGTGATCTAGGCCAGGTCAGGACACATCCCATGGTTACTTGAGCTGGAAAAAAATTCATGAAGAAGCGGAGGGTTGAACCTTGAACGAAGCCAGGATCAAAGCCTGTATTTCAGGATTTCTTGCAGGTGTGTTTGATTGCTTTGTGCCCACGATCAGGAACTGTGAAACATGGCTACCAATTTGTTTTCATTCTTTGTTTGGCTGCGTCTAATGATGTCAAAACAACCTGTCAGTTCAACACAAAGATGTTAGCTGGTTCATTGGAGATACTCACTTGCTGTTTGACATTGGGGAGCCAGAAATACTGGGAGCTGGACCACCCTCTCCCTTCCCTGGACTCCCTCCAGCCACCTCTCCTGCAATTGCTGTTCTCTGTTACTTGTTTGCAAGTGGGAGAGGTAGCTCACTCTGCAACCTGTTCAAGCTTATATGATCTGCATTATCACTCACAATAAACCCTACTGCAGCTGAAGAATGAAACTCAATGTACTTGAATATATCTATTGTTAAGTCTATGGCTGGATAAGGATAATGATTACAGATTACAGTAATTATTAGATCATTTTCAATAATAGGAATTTGCTTGTTATCTTCACCTTTATCTTCAAAGCATTAGATCAACACTAACTTGATCCTTTAAACACCCTCTGCTTGGCCGATTCACATCGGTCAACTGCTATACACGCTAATCTTAGAACACAGCCAGGGAAATACCTGCTTCCTGTAGCTACATTCAGTCATGGCAGTCTTCTGAGGCTGTGGCTGCCCTGCATCTGCAGCCACCTTCCTTCCGGCATTCAGCTGACTGAATACCTACTTAGACCACCGCTGGGTGGTGAGAGATGCTAAAGGCTGCGAGGCACAGAGCTCAACAAACCACCTTCCAATGCGCACTCTGCAAGTAAAAGTAGCTTTCTTAGTGTGTAGCGTTTCATTTGGAACTTTGAATTATAGAGACCAGGGAGAACGTGGTCACATGGACATGGAACAGGCCACACAGCTTCAGAAATAAAAGAGGCCTTAGTGCACGGGGGCGGTCCATCGGAGCAGGAGGAAATCTCGTGTCATTTTGTAAATTTTCTGCCTACAGTGTGTGCACTATGGCTAGAGACACCAGACGGATTTTTAACTAGTTTCATTTGGAGTAATCAAAAGGAGGAAAGACATCTACCCTCCCATTCTATTTTTAAAATCTTGATTTACAAACTTTTAAGTAATAAAAGAGTTTAGTCTGACAGCCCGTCATCACATAGCTATGCAATATTATGAGAGATGGATGTCTGGCCAGGTGACAGTATCCAGCAACCAGGCTTTAAACACTGTTCTTCCCACAGGTACACATACCACATGGAACATTTTTTTTTTCTTAAGCTGAGTGACATTTTTCAACTGACAATTGTGTTTGATTTATTTGTACAACCTACAATGAAATGTTGGGCCCATTTCAAATTAAAAGTCCACTTTCTTCCTTTGTCTCTTCATTGTAAGGAAACCTCCAAAGGGAAAATACTTTTTCTAGAGCTGGGTTGTGGTGGTGAGTGCAAAGGTCATGTGGCACCGCGCACTGTGGGGCGAGGCACTTGCTCAGACTGTGACAGCTTGCTGAAAGAAAGGCTTTGAGTCAGACATGAATTTGGCGGTGATGATATCTGTTAAGCATCTTCTCTACCTTATCAGGAAACATCAGGTGAGTCTCCCCAGCAGCTGTCTCTCTGTCCTACCTCATTCCTGCAAGGAGGCAGGCAGCAGCTCGGTGCTGAGTCAGTTTCTGAGCACCTGGGGACAGTGAGAAGTCCCAGGGCGTGGAGGCAGGAGGCCGGAGGGCCTGCTCAGGCTCCGGCACAAGCTTACTGGATGGCACTAAACAAGACATTCCCCCTTTCTGAGCCTCCCTCAGTTCTCCATTTATAAAGCAAGAAGAAGAGTTCCGGCAAAGATGATATATTACGTTTACGTCTAGTACACTTTGTCAGCTTGAAACACACAGCAATGATAAATTAAATAGAAAAAGCAAAATCCAAAAAGACAGAGCTGGGCTCAGAAGTATAACAAACATCACCATGGACTGAAATAGAACTTAAATGCAAAGTAGTGGGCAGAGCTGAAGCCACAAGCCTTCTAGGTCATCATCCAAACCAAAGCACTGGTAGCCAGGAGCCCAGTTCCCATGGGGCAAAATGGACTAACCGTGCTCCACCATCCGAACTGGGAGACGAAAGCTAGGTTCAGTACCCACAGTCAGTGCTGGAGGGGGAATTCCCAACCGTGACACAAAGGAAGCTATTGTTGATTCTCCATAGGGCTTATGCTTATAGGAAACTGTGGTCATAGGGATGCAGGTGAATACAAAGACCAGACACAGAATCAAGTTACCTGCTGGCTCAGTGGCCAGACATGTCATTTCCACAAACTGCCACAGGGAAGAAGTGCTAACTTGTCATTAGAATGTGTGGCGCTGCTCTGCAGGTTCAGAAAAGCTATGAGGTGACATATATAAACTTTATACGATAAGAAGGACACACACAGATGGGAAAATGAGGAAACTAAACTTTCATATCCATCTGAGACTAAATTTAAAATGCACAGATAAATATTACACGAAGAAAGGGAGTCAAACATCATTAAGAGTGTTCAAGGGTATTCTCAGATGAAATTAACTAACTTTATGAGTCTGAAAAAATTTACAAAATAAACACGTGTAGTAACATCAAAGAGATAAAAGAATAATTTCTATAAAAATGAACAAAAATTGCCCTAACCGGTTTGGCTCGGTGGATAGAGTGTCGGCCTGTGGACTGAAGGGTCCCGGGTTCGATTCTGGTCAAGGGCATGTACCTTGGTTGCGGGCACATCCCCAGTGGGGGGCGTGCAGAAGGCAGCTGATCGATGTTTCTCTCCCATCGATGTTTCTAACTCTCTATCCCTCTCCCTTCCTCTCTGTAAAAATATCAATAAAATATATTTTTAAAAAAATAAAAATGAACAAAAATGAAACAAAAATTGGTAGAAAACAAACAAGAACAGGCGTTTAAAATAGAGGCATTAAAGTGACTAAAACACAAAATCTAGACTAAAACACAAAATCTAGACTAGACACAGTAAAAGAGGATTTAGTGAATTGGTAAAAAGTGCACAATATGTCCAAATTTGTGAGATTCACCTAAATCAGTGCATAGAAGAAAACATATAGCTTGAAGGCTCATAGATAAATCTAAAGAAAGATCTAAAATCAATGGCCTATGGTTCCACTTTAAGAAGCTAAAAACATAAAAGCAAAGTAAATCCAGAGTAGGTAGGTAGAAGAAATAAATACAGATAAAAAGCAAAAAAAAAATCAATTAAATTTAAAACAGAAAATAGTTATTAAACTAAGAGAACCCAATTTATTTCTTTGAAGAAAAAAATTCTATAAAATTAAGAAACACTGAGACTGATCAAGTAGGAAAGAATGAAGGGGAGTACAAATTAACAGTATTGTGGATGAAAGATGGTATATCTATTGACCCTATAGATATTAAATGTATAATAAAATAATATGAAAAATTTATGTATGCCAAAAAATTAAACATCTTGGTGAAATAGATGCATTTCTTTAAAATATAAGTTGTCAAAATGGCACGAGATGAAAAAAGTTCAAACAGCAATTTTATAAAGAAACTGTTTTTATCAAAACTCTTCCTCTAATAAAATACAAGATCCCAATGATTTTACTGGTGAATTCTTTCAAACACTTAAGGAAGAAATAACACTAATTTTACACAAACTTTAAAAATAAACACAGGGGACCAAACATATCTCATATCATTTTATAATGCCAGCTTAATCCTAATGCCAAAACTTATAAGGACATTACAAAAAATACAATTATAAATTGATATTCCTCAAAAATATTAATGAAAAATACAAGCACATTAACTCTAGCAACTGTATACAACAATATAGTGTAATTCTTGTTTCCAACGCTGACATCTTTCTCTAGAAATAGACTGCAAGAGTCAACAATCTATGAGATATCCCAACTCTCATAGTACTTGAAATCCTCATGTTAGAACTTGAACTTCCAAATGGGAAAGGAAATTAACCTAGTCCCTCTATGAAGTCATCAAGGACCTTTTCTTTTTCTATCACTGTTCACTCTTCTATAGATTCAGTTTTATCCTAAGGCTGGTTCCCTTTGCCATAACAGGATGGCAACCAATACAATGCCTCCTCATTCTCACCGATGGAAGTGAGAGACCATATCTTCCTGAGGGTTTTTTTTATGATCAAGGAAAGTTTTATCAAAATTCCCATAAAATATAGCCTCTTATATCTCACTAGAGGCCCAGTGCATGACATTTGTGCACTGTGGGCAGGGGGGGGGGGGGAGCGGGGTACCTCAGCCCAGCCTGCACCCTCTCATAGTCCGGGACCCCTTGGGGGATGTCCAACTGCCAGCTTAGGACATCCCCGAGGGGTCCTTAGCATTGCTGCAGAGGTGGGGGAGGCTCCTGCCACCACCGCTGTGCTCACCAGCCATAAGCCTGGCTTCTGGCTGAGTGGCGCTCCCCCTGTGGGAGCACACTGACCACCAGGGGGCAGCTCCTTCATTGAATGTCTGCCCCCTGGTGGTCAGTACATGTCATAGAGACCGGTCGTTCCACAGTTAGGTCGATTTGCATATTAGCCTTTTATTATATAGGATTGCTTGTAAGTATGTTTCTGGCCAATTTATGAACCAATGCTTACCAATAGGGAACACCATGTGGTGATCAGCTTAGACCTGAGTTCTCACATCCTTCTTTGGCAAGAGGAATAGGAATGACCTTGATGGGTTTAAATATAATCAAGGGCTTAAACCTGGAGCTGGGAAGCCCCCAGTAGAGAAGGGACAGAATGATTGCTGGAGAGACCAGTAGTGTCCATTGAGTGTTGCGGTCTACACCACAGGGAATGCCATCAAGCATTTGCGGGGCTGGTTAGGCTGCTGATGTGTCCTTTTCATTTTGTATTTTGGGATCCACTGGTCTCTTGCAAAGATTATTTTTAGCATCAATAAAGCTAGTTAAAAGCTGAAACACTGACCTATTTTTCCGTTACAGGGAAGACCGCATGGCAGGAACATTTGGCTGGGAAGCTGCTGGTTCAGAGTCTGAGAGGAAATTCCAAATCCAGATCTTAGGGAAATGAGATGCCTCAGGATCTGTCAGATCCCCCAAGAAGTTGGGGGAACATCCTGGCGACTTTTGTGCCCTCATTGCTCTTGGCTAATATCGGGGAATCCAGGTATTTGGAGAGCTGAGGAGGGAGATTTCATGGCAGGGACTAACTCAGCAGAATGACTTCTAAGAAAATGTGATCAGCTTTTTCTACTCTCAGAGTCCAGGCTACTGAGCGCTTTAAAACCTCTTGCTTCTGTGGTCCGATTAGATGGGAAATACATTTTTTGTCTCAGATATTTATTTAAAAGTTTCATTTTCACTTAATAAATCCATAGCCATGGCACACATGGAAGGTTTACCCAAGTGGTAATTTATGCTCATTGCAGAATTACTTTTGAAACTGTATGGGCTGCCTGTCACTGAGGGAAATTGTGGCCACTCAGTTTTTAGACTTATTGGCTGTTACAGATCTGGGAGTTGATATATATTTGAAATGTTTATGCCTTCTCCTTCTTGTTAATTATCGATCTAAACCTTTATGGAGCCTGAGACATTTGTGAACAAGGCTTTCATTAATCCCCAAGGCTGCTGAGGGGTCTGGGCAATGGAATTCCCAATTAAGATATGCAGAAAACTTGGGAACTAACAGCTAATTTCCAGGGTCACATTGTGGGTCAGTGATGGCCAAGCTTACAGAGTTTCTAACAGGGTATAAGACATCCAATTTGCTCACCATAGATGACCCTTTAGTTGTACCTAGATCACTGTCAAGGCTGCCCCAGAAAAAAAATGGGGGGGGGGGACGTAGATACATCCATTCACAATCCTCCTGGAGCCTCCTTAAATCAGGGACACCTATCTTGTGTCTTGCTTCCACCCTTGCCTGAGTGCAATCTATCCTCTAGTGTGTTTATCCCCTTATTCTGAAGCAGGTATGGAAGACTTCCAGACCACCAAATCTTATCTTATACTTCTCCTCTTCTCTTCCCTCCCACTGCTTCAGCACTCTCAGAGAGTAGTCACCCACACATCCCAGTGGGAGGAGTCTAAGGTGAGGTGGTTCCTTCACTCTCCTTATTGGTGGGAGCCAGTGGAGGGTTTCAGGACCAGCCACAAGCCCTGCCATGGACAAGGTAGGCACAGGAGCTGCACCAGCCCACACAAGGCCCTTCCCTCCTTGGGTCCACAAAAGGATGAAGGAAGGAGGACATGCTCTGTTCTCTTCCCCCATGTTGTCTTCTTAAGGGACTTGAGAAGAGCCTCCAACTCCTTGCCTACTCCCAATAATTTTCTGAAAGGATTCCTTGCTCAAGAAAGCAATTGAAACTGTTTCCTTCTATATACAAGACTGTCTTCACCTGTCAAGCCTTCCAGAAATATTCTAGTGCCTCTGAATTCTGGCTCTGGCCTCGCCGGCATGTGTCTTACCTTTTGTTTCCTTGGAGGTCTTGATTTTGAAGTAAGAATACAGATTGATGGGAAATGGGGAAGCAGACATCAGATCCTGGAGGCCTCAAATGCTAAGGCGAAGAATCAGATGTTGCCTTGGGGGCTGTGTGGAGCCCTTTACCAAAGCGCCTGCTTCACCTTTTGGAGGTTGAGAGGAGACTCGGCCTCCTTCCCCAATGGCCCAGAGGCACTGTGAGCCCAGAGCGTCCTAGGCCTTGTGTGAGAACTAGAGGGTTCTCAGCTCTAGACCAGCCATCTCTCGCCGCTGGACACAGGAAAGGCCCTGAGAACTTTCCCTGCCCAAGCCCCTCGTATGTAAGGAGGCTGAGGCCCACTGAGTCTACATGAAGGCTTCAGTCTTTCAATCACATGCTCCTGATTACAAATGCAAGAATGAGGGGGCCCAATGGGGTGCTCACCTCCAGGAGGCCTGTGGTTTTATGTGTGTGAGCAAACACATTTTGTTTAAATAGACCTTCCTCCTGCCCCCACTGGCCCCGCCTCCACCTCCGCCACCCCGTCTTTATTCATTGCTAACAGATGCTGCCCAGGCTGCAGCCAGACAAGAGCAGGAGCACACGGGCTCCCACGCGGGAGAAGCGGGAAAACTGATGAGCTGCCACAAAGCAGGGTGTATGGGGGCCTTGGCTTTGAATTTCAATCCCCCTTCTGGCTCCCCTCACCCCCCACTAAGCAGGCCTTCAGACAATTTCTGTTCTGTGTCCTTCACATCTGAGAACAGCCAGATGAAAGGAGGCCAGTGCGGGCTGCTTCGGAGTGGGTGCTCCTCTGACAACTGCAGTAGGACCAGGGACTGGTCCATGGCCTCCTCCCAAAGTACCAGCGGGATAGGAAAGAGAATGAGGCCCAGAGCCCTGGCAGGAACAGCTCCCTTGTGCTCATGCCCATCTCCTCTGACAGGGAAAGTGTGCCCTGTCCCCAACCACCCTGAGCCAGACAGAGAGGCCAAGGCTGAGAAGGAGGGCTGAGGAGGGGCACTAGAGCAAAACCCTCATGACCACAGTTCTCTCTTGAACCCCTTCACAACCGTCTGAACACCCTAACATTCTGACATTGCACCATGTCATATGGAAGATCCCCTGTAGTAACAAGCTTGCTAACTGTCCTGCTAGGTATAACCACCCCCCTAAACTCTGCCTGACTCCTGCCCATCCTCAGGGCCTAGGTAAGGGACACCTCTCCTCTGAAGCCTACCCTGACCCCCAGTCCCAGGTGGTCACTGCTGCCTCTGAGCCCCAAGCCTGGACATGGCCCAGCATGGATCACTTACACATGAGAAATCTCAATGGGCTTGGTGTCAGAGACCTGAATTGGAATCCTGGCTCTGCTATGCACATCAACTGTGTGACCCTCGCTATGTCCCACGGCCACATAAAAAATGTGGCCTCCTTACCTGAAAAATAAAAATTTTGGTGTCATTCCTACCATCTACACCATCACTATCATGGGATCAACTGAGAAGCCAGGTGTTAAAGGACTGTATCAATTGTACAAGGAAACTGAAAGTGTCATTGCTATGCATTTGCTACTTCGTTATTATTACTCCAGTGTCATGACTGTTAATACTGGATAGTGGAAGGAGGACCCCTCTGAGGAAGTCCATTTCAATTACTCAATAATCTCCTCCAGAAGGAATTAGTTTCATTTATCCTTATCCTTGAGGTCAGTTTCAACACAGAGTGGAGTGGGGACAGGAAAGTCAAGGAGACTGGGCCAATTTCTCCCTATCCATCCACCCTAAGTGTACTGATCACTGGCCTGATGTGGGTGCTCTTATAAACCCTAGAGTCCCTATACTCTCAAAGTGGGCCAAGACCACCTTCCTGGATCTAACGTTATGTGCATGAAAGTTTACAAAGTGAATGTGCCAAGCAAAGACATGGAGGAAACTTAAAGCTGGGGGAAAAGGGTGAAGGGATTAAGCAAAACCAAACAAACAAACTCATAGACACAGACAACAGCATGGTTATTACCAGAGGGAAAGGGGGATGGGGAGGTAGGAGAGGGTAAAGGGGGGATAAATGATAACGGAAGGAGATTTGGCTTGAGGTGGCAAACATACAGATAATGTATTATAGAATTGTACACCTAAAACCTATATAATTTTATTAACCAGTCATTCCAATAAATTCAATTTTTTTTAAATTTAAAAAGTAAAAAATAAGTTCATATTACTGAGTAAAAGAAGCTAATCTGAAAGGGCTACATACTGTACGATTCCAACTATATGACTTTCAGAAAAGGCAAAAGTATGAAGATAGTGAAAAGATCAGTGATTGCCAGGGGTTGGGGTGGTAGGGATGAGTACACAGAGCACCGAAGAATATTAGGGCAGTGAGAATACCTTAAGGGTGGAGACAAGTCATTATACATATGTCCGGACTCACAGAATGTACAACACCAAGAGTGAACTGTAACCTACACTATGAACTCTGGGTGATAATGACGTGCCAATGTAGGTTCATCAGTTGTAACAAATGTGATTGGGGGATGCTGATAATGGGGGAGGCAATGCATGTGTGGGGGCAGGAGATAAATGGAAAATCTCTGTACCCTCCCCTCAACTTTGCTGTGAACCTAAAACTAACTTCTCTAAAAAAAAAAAAATTTAAGTCTTTTTAAAAAGGGGGGGAGGGGAATGTGTTCCTCATAACAGAAGCTCCTATGTGCTTCTTTGTGAATCCTGAAACAGCTGAGTTAGCTGTTTGGCTTTTCATGAGATTGGGGACCACTTTCGAGGCTTCCTGAGGAAGAGACAAGGAGGACAGGAAATTAGCAGGGATGCTAAGGACCACAGGAAAGCACAGCAAGGGGAAATGGACAGGAGAAACACAGCACAGGGCATGTCCAGACCCCAGCTCAGCCGAGGGCCTGGATGGAGGCACAAGGCTTGTAAGTCAGGATTCTTGAAAATGTTGCTGGGACAAGGAGGACCATTTCCTGCCCTGTGGGCCAAGGCATAAACTACAAAGCCAACCCCGATGTTTCAGGGAGTTGTTTGCTACACCAGATGCCAGAAATGGAGGGCCAAGCCTTCGGCATCGTTGGCGTCACTTCCTGGACAGTGCTTCACCAACTTTCTTCCGCATCACTCCAGCATCAGCATTGCTGATTGTCCCTCCATGGGTGGATGCAAGAGCCACAGATGGACCTTAGGAAGGAAGTGGACTTGGGGCTCTTCTTCCCTGTTAGCCTTCCTGTGAGCACTGTCCATATATTTACAGGGGTGCTTCCTGGCCCCTGTCCTGACAGGTTTTTCTCACGGGTGCTCTGGGACACAGCTGTGTGGGGTGACCTGCAGGGACGGCCTGCTATGAAGAGACCTGGGGAGAACCTGCAGCACAGGCTTCAATGCTCAGATGGTGTTGCCCTGAAGTCATGAAGAAGAAGACACCCCAGAGTGCCCAGCCCCTGTGCTGCCTTTCAGCATAGTCTGGAGGCAGAATTTAGACTTTCCCATCGTTTGTTATGGCCCATGATGCTTCAAGGACACAAATGCGAATGGAAAGTCTTTGGTCTTCTCAAGAATTTAAAAACACCTGCCCTTTCAAATGCAGTTGCTGAGACATCCCCGGCCAGGAGCCGCCCGTGGCCACGCTTCCACCAGCCCCAGCAGGCTGCCTGTCCCTAATCTGTGCTCTCACATCACCCATGTTGACCTCTGCCCCTATGTTTATTACATGGTATTGGAAATTATGTGTTTACTTCTCTGGCTTCCTCAAAAACCACAAGCTGCTAGATGTCAGGGGTTCCAAATGGGTGGCCAGTTTTGGTGACCTAACCTGTCTGTGTGACTGTGGGCAGTTAGCAGGTGCTCAGCAAATGTCTGGGGAATGAATGAATGGATACCCTTTCTTTAAGGAGCCAGGAAGACACAACAGAGGAAGAGAGGGGCAACTAGACCACCAGAATCCAAGAGGTTTCAAGCCAAGAAAATAAGCAGTAATAACAAATGTATAGAGGATAGGTTGATACATACATACATAGATACATAGACAGATACATCCTATATAATAAAAGCCTAATATGCAAATAGACCGAACGGTGGAACGACCGGTCGCTATGATGCGAACTGACCACCAGGGGGCAGACGCTCAACACAGGAGCTGCCCCCTCATGGTCAGTGCACTCCCACAGGGGGAGCACCACTCAGCCAGAAGCCCTGAACCAGGCTCACGGCTGGCGAGTGCAGCAGCAGTGGCAGGAGCCTCTCAGGTGGGCGGTTAAGGAGCGAGGGGTCCCGGACTGCGAGAGCCCGGACTGCGAGAGGGATGTCTGCCTGCCAGCTTGATCAGGCCTAAGCCGGCTGGCAGACATCCCCTGAGGAGTCCCGAACTGCAAGAGGGCACAGGCCAGGCTGAGGGACCTCCCATCCCAGTGCTCAAAACTCATGCACCCAGGCCTCTAGTTAAATAATAGTCATTGCATGGACTATATGAGTCACTAATAATGTGCCAAGCATTTCACAGATATTATCTCATTTAATTCCCTACCCTATGAAGTCAGCAATACAACCCAGCTACTTCAACGTAGAAGTGCGGTCCTGAGAAGGAAATCTTCATCAGAGACACCCTCTTCAGACCTCCTGCCCTCGCCTGAAATGACCCCTAGTGTGACTGATGAATTCATATTTCTGAGCATTTGGAGAAAGGGGAGAAGGACAAGAGGCACTCCTGTTCCTGCACGACCACCATGGACCAGGCAATGGGCTGGGTGCGCTACACACACATTCTCACTGAAGCCCACAGAAATCTTGAGCGGATTGTATTATCATCGATAACACTTTCATAAATGAAGAGATCAAGGTGAGATAAGGTTGAAATGAGCCCAGGCCATAGGCAGGTCCACAGAACCTGTTATATTAATTGGCACTCAATAAATATGCATTGAATTAAATGGAATGGAATGAAATTGAATATCCTCTCTTCATAAAGTCAAATTCTATTGAAGGGTGCCTCGTTTCCACAGCCCTGGCAGCCTGCCGCCTCAATCTCTCTGTAAAAGGCTGCAAGGAGCCCCAGGAGCCGTTTGGAGAAGCGAGAGCAAGAAGTGGTACCTCCCGCATTAATGAAAGTGTGTGGTGGTCATGGGTTTGGGTTGAGGCTGTGGCCTGTGGGCCACAAAATCTCACCAGCCTTGTAAAGGGAGAGGTACGTATGCAAAAAGCTTGCCAGTTGGACCGCACAGGGCTCCCTCCTCCCCGAACACCTTAGGAAGGCAGTTCTGGTGGTAGCCAGAGTGGCCGTGAGCCAGCCTGGAGCAGCGTGCGCCCCCGCTCTCAGAACTATCGGAATGCTCTTCATTATATTTGACACAGCTATCTAAGGGACTTGGATGTCTGGGCCTCCAGCAGGGACCAGAGAGGAACAGGGTAATCATTTTAAATGACTGAAAATAATTTGCTTTAAAAAATGTATATATTGGGTGTCTCATCCTAGAAATATCTCTCAGTGAGGGAAGGACCATTTTGGATTTCTGCAGCTAGCTCGGAAACTAGCACTTAGAACATTTTCAGTTGGTGGCACCAAAAGTCTATGCAGTTTAATAGCTCCGGAATGGATATTTTAATTGGAACATGAGCTAGACATTCCAGTACATGAATCCTCCTGAGAACGCTGACGTCCCCTCCTTCACCGAGTAATCCAGTCTTGTTGGTTTATAATCAACAAGAAAGTCAACCGGAGGCCCCACCCCTTGGACTGTTTTGCTTGTCTCTTGAATATGTCAAGACGTTAGGCCGGTTATTCCCATTCTCGTGGCTCAGACCAAGCAGTGACTTCCCGAGCTGCGTAGCAAATGCTGGGGGAGGCAGACGCAGGAAAGAGGAGAGCTGAAGAGCTTGAAAGCAACTGCAGTCAAAATAGGTCACCCCTTTTGTTTCTGCAAAAAGTCCTTCCCTGCTACTGTTCCCCAGGCGCCAGGGTCCACTTCCTGCTTAGAAGCAAGCAACAGCTTGTAGCAAGCTTTTGTTGACACAAATTCCATGTTGCCTGGTGCTTTTGTTTGTTTCACACATAATTCACATTTTTCTATCCTACATGCATTTTTCATAGTCCATCCTGAAGCAATGTCCTGCCTCCCATCCGGGACTCCCCGTCTGGGGTCAAAGTCCCCGCAGATAACTGGGCTAAGGGTGTTGATGGAACACTCAGCGGGATGGAGCTGACATATTAGGAACGAAATTCCTGCAGCACAGAGATTAAAAGTCATCTTGGATCAGATCCTAAATCAAACACGAAAACGAGCCATCGCTCAGGTAGCCCAGGCTGAAGGACACAACAAGGGTCAAATGTGCTTATTCCTATTCTTTCCTGAAGACGTTTACACAGAGATCAGGAGGGAGAGGAGGAAAGTGCCCCTTTTGGATGAGTCTTGTGGGGTCAAGGACAGAGAGCAAGAATAGGGGACACATTGGGTATCATCTGTGAGACCAATGGCATCTGTAAGATAAGTGATTTGTCACAACTCCTGAAAGTGATGATCGCCTTCCTATCTCCCAGCCCCAGGACACTGGAAAGGAGCTTCTAAACCTGGCTTTTTTACTTACAACGGATTCCATGGTAGACTTCGTGGAAGCTTACAAAGTCCTAACTAGAAAAAAACATCGGAAGCCACTCATTGCAACTCCCTGCATAAGGCAGGACTCTGCTCCCTGGCACCCCCACAGCATAGCCCCCCTAGCAGGGCAGGACGCACACTGTCCCACAGGCCGCCCATCTCCTTATTCCACACGCCTCTCTGATCAAGGTCCTCCTTCCACTGAGATCAAGCATAAGTCCCTCCGTCTTCCACCAATGAGTGTAAATCCTGCTTCAAAGTCACAATGAATAAATCCCTTCCTTTAACCATGGCTGGAGCATGCGATGGTTGTCGGCATGGGTTTTGCCACCATTCTGTCCTGAGTTCAAATCCCACCTCTGCCACTTACTCACTTTGGGCCACTTAAATTCTCCAACCCTCAGTTCATCTGACATGAGAACAACGGTGAGATCCATCCCATCAGTCAGGTTTGCCTTTAGGTGCCATAATGGTGGCCGGACCACTTGGCAAAGAAGGAGCACTTGGTGCTTTGTCCTGGCTTTGCCGTGGTAGGTTGTGTGGCTCATGTAATTCACTTAACCTTCCCACAACTCACTCCTGCCTTTCCTAAAATGCTGCTTGTCCTGCCTATTAGTGTCTAGGTGCTGCTGTGGAGATCAAATGCAAACATGTGACTTGCACATCTGGGCGCCCATGGGTCTATGGCACAGCCCCACTGCAGGCCTAGGCAAACGTGTAGTGCTCAATAAAAGCCTATCGATTAAGTTTCCTGTGCTTTCCGAGTGCAAGATGAGGAATTGTGGGTCGAGAAGGGAAGAGACTTATTAGAGGGGGTTTATAATTTGGCAGGCCATCTGGGAGGATCAAGTCCACAGAGAGCAGAAGCTGTGCGCTTGGGCTGCAGGAGAAAGATCTGGGAGACAGGGGAGGATTTAGGTGCCACCTGTTGTAAAAGAACCAGAGGAACAGGAGTGATGAAAAAAGCAGATCCCTGGGCTCCGGAAGGTGCTTTGTGGTTGTCTCCGTTGTGCTGATCAAAGGAGCTCTGAGGAGAGGTTCGTAAAGAAGAGCCTGATGTGCTGAAGGGCTGGTGGGCAGACAGGGCTGGGCTGGGGCGAGGGCACAGGCCTGAACCCAGCCAGGAGGCTTCTCGGCGGAGGGAGTGTCAGCGGAAGCCCCAGCGCTGCAGTGTTTAGGGAAAACAAGGCAGGTTGTCCCAGGAGAGGATACAGCGCTTTACAGTCAGCTCCTTTAATTCTCTCCCATTCCCTACATCTCACGCCTCTCTCAAGAACAACCTCAAATGTAACCTTTCCCAAAAGGCTTTCCCTCAACTCTGGAGCTCCAATGAATCTACCCATTTCTAAAATTTCTGTAAGAATTTTGGTCTGTCTATGGTACACTGTAGTGATGAGTATAAAAATGTCACTTTCAGACAATATATCTCTATCTTCAAACTAGAAGCCCGTTGCCGAAGATTCGCACAATAGGCCTTCCTTCCCCTGGCTGCCAGCACTGGTTTTCCTCTGGCACCCAGGACCCAGGCCTTTGGTCCGGCCGCAGTGGAGAGGCCAAGCCTCTTCAGTCCTCAGTCTTCAGTCTTCAGTCTTCACTCTGTGCCTGCGTATGCAAATTAACCGCCATCTTTGTTGGGTTACTTTGCATACTCATCCTGATTGGCTGGTGGGCATAGAGGAGTGGCACCAATTTGCATGTTTCTTTTATTAGTGTAGATAAGGTTATTTAACATTTTACAGGTAAAATATATCATGGTCCCCACTCAGCCACCTAGCATCCCCCTGGAACAGACATCAAATTATGTAAAAGGGATTTCTAGCTCATCTGTTCTTGCTTTGAACTCCTGAGCTCCTTACTTGCTCCTCCACTCTTAGTCCTGCTTATGTGTCTGAAATAACCAATGGCCAGTTTCCTTTACATGGCCATGACTTTCCTCCATCCACTCTTGTTCTTCCCTGGTTTCCCCAATCGTAGTCCCTCCCTCTGCCCTTACAGTGCCTCATGGAAAGTCTCCCCACCTGGCTGGCTCAGAAAGACACCAAACATCTGCAATGATATGACATGCTACCAAAGGAGGAATGGAGACCCAGCTCTGTGCCCCTTCTTTAATTTCCCTCGTTGCTTACAGCAGACCCATCCATAAACTAGTCATTTATGTAAGGCTGGTAAGTTTCGTTTGTCTTTGAAGGAAGTGACAAAAAAGCCAGTGAAAGGAGCAGGGTAGTGTGAGAAGATGGGTGCCAGAAATGAGCTGATTCCCCTGTTACAATATGAATCTTGCACACAGAAGGTGCTCAGTGAATATCTGTTGAATAAAATCTAGAGACCCAAGGCAGAAGGGATAAACATGAAACACCCCAAGTGGAAAAGTGGGTAAGGAAGAACTAAGAAAAGGAGCAGTTGCTGTCAATGAAAAAGTATTACATTATATGGAGCCCCTTCCCTTAAATATTGGCCTTCACACCACCTTTCCACCTTCCCTTTACCTACCCGCGTGGGAACTTTTCCATAACAACTGACCCCAACCCTGTTGAAAACTCATTTTTCTTGAGTTCAGTTGTGTGTTGGCATTGGAAGACTCCTAACCAAAGAGATGGAGGACTCATCTGTTTATCACACTAGGGACTGGAATGGAGGAACAGCCAAGGACAGGAGGACACACTGGGCAGTGGATAAGCCCAAAAGCTACAGCCATTCTGAGAAGCCAAGTGCCCTACTTTCCTTTCGCCATCATTGTGCGTACATTCCCAACCCCAATATGCCACTTTCAAATCTGTTCTTTCCCCACTTGTGTGCAGGTAGCCCATATGGATCTCACATACAAACGCCAAGTTCAGGTTTTGATTCTTTGTCATAACAATTGTTCATTAAGTGCCTTCTATGTGCCTGGCATAGAGCTAAATGCTTTCTCATATTTTATGTCATTTAGCCATTATATCAATTACTTTAAAGTTACTACTTTTATCACTATTTTACTACTGAGGAAATTTAAATGCAGAGAAGTTAAGTCACTTATCCAAAGTCACACAGCTAGTAATAAAGTTAGATTGGAATTCATATTTTTTGAAGCAAAGATCAGCATTTTTTGCATTGTACCACACTTGCCTTTAACAAGTATATAATAATACTTATAAATTTCTACTTAAGAATAGTACTTATAAATTCCATGGGAGGGAAGATGTATCATCTCATACATTAAATTTATTAATATAACTGCAATTGTTTTAATGTTTAATATAAATATGGAACTTTACTGTTGTTTCCATTTTTTAATTTTGCAATTATCCATCTGTCCTAGCAACATTTCTAACATTATTTTTTAGGTACCTACAGTAGATGCTTCTCATGTTTTCCATCTAATTTACACTCTTTCTCCCACAGCAGGTTTGAGCCCTACTATTTCCTTCTCAAACTTTACCCACAGGACAGGTCTGCAGCCTCAGTGGTGGTAATCCACACATATTAGGGGTTCAGTGGGATACGGTGTCTTTTACGTCCTAAATTACACTAACTTGAGGCTTAGTAAAAAAGGAGCCATGGGTATAACCAACACTCACCATCTCGGGAAAGGGCAGTGTCCAGGGAGCTGAGACGGGAGATTATGCAGGTGGAATGAGTGGATCTCTACTTCAATCAGTTTTGACATAAATCTGGAAATAAGTGGCTATTCCCTGGCCCAATCATCTGGCCTACAATCTAGTGGGTTTTGGATATGTGCAGTTTGGGCTAAAAAAAACCCAAAGTGTCCAATAAAAACAAGAGCTTAAAATGGGAGACATTGACACAAAGTGGTGTGAAAACAAGCTCTGTTCCAACAAAGACGCTGGAAGAACTCCCCCTTCTGCAGCACTGAGGAGAAGTGATGACATATTCGATCTCACACGAAATTCGTGAAAACAGAGGTTTGTTCAGAGGGTGAAAACATATTATTTGGTGTCCTTTTCCAGAAGCAAAGGCTAGCATTTCACAACAGGTGGACACTGGAAGCTAGAGAGGGCAGCGGGAGAGGGCAGCCGTCCTAGGAGGAGAGCTCGGGTTCCTCTGCGTGTTCACACCACAAGTTTCTGAAGGCCAGCTTACTCTTCTACACTCTTGCTGCCTGTTGTGAATTAAGTTTGAAATACCTTCTCCTGACATGTGGCATTTCACCTTGGTGCTCTTTCTCCAGAGAAAAGTCTTGCCCATCTGTTTTCAGGAAACTTGGCATCAGAATCTGATTTCTCTTGGAAATTTTAGGATAGGGCTGGTCATCAAAGCACATTAATCCTAACTAAACCTGCAGCTGGACACATGCATGGAGTGCCCACTGTCTGGGGTGCAAGTTCACTCCACTGCTCCGTGCTCCTTCTCCTACATACCCCAAGCTCCCCAACTCGCTGCTGGGATGAGGTCCCTGGGCCTGTTTGCATATCTTAGCCTGCTCAGGCTCCTGTTTAGCATTTGTTTTTCTTGGCATTTCAAAGCATTATGTCCATTTTTATTATACCCTTGACAGACCAAATCCTAGACCCAGCAGACCACAATGAAACAAATACTTAAAATTTATAGAAGAAGAAACAGCATGGTACTGGTATAAAAACAGACATATAGATCAATGGAACAGAATTGAGAACCCATAAATAAACCCATGCATATATGGTCAACAAATATTAGACAAAGGAGATAAGAACATACAATGGGATAAAGCCAGTCTGTTCAATAAATGGTGTTGGGAAAATTGGACAGATACATGCAAAAAAATGAAATTAGACCACCGTCTTATACCTTACACAAGAATAAACTCAAAATGAATTATAGACTTAACTGTAAGACTCAAAAGCCATAAAAATCCTAGAAGAAAACATAGGCAGTAAAATCTCAGACATTTCTCATTGCAATATTTTTTCTGACAGGTCGCCTTGGTCAATAGAAACAAAAGAAAAATAAACAAATGGGACTGCATCAAACTAAAAAGTTTTTGCACAGCAAAGAAAACCATCAACAAAGTGAAAAGACAACCCAATGAATGGGAGAACATATTTGCCAATGGTAAGGGATTAATATCCAAAATTTGTAAAGGCCTTTTACAATTCAACATCAAAAACACAAACAATTTAATTTTAAAGTGGGCAAAGAACCTGATTGGATACTTCTCAAAAAACGACATGTAGGTGTCTAAAAGAAATATAAAAAGATGCTCCAAAAAAATGCTCAATGTCACTAACCATCAGAGAGATGCAAATTAAAACCACAATGAGATATTACCTCACACCTGTCAGAATAGCTATCATCAATAAGTCAACAAACAACAAGTGCTGGTGAGGATGTGGAGAAAATGGAACCCTCATGCACTGTTGGTGGGAGTGCCTGATGCCATAGTTGTGTTATTTAGTGTCACCAGAAGAAATGCACTTATTTTATTAGAGAATTGCTGCTCAGGAACACTGGCCGTTTGCTTGGGAAGCATCCAGATGGTCTGGACCATCTGGAAAGAGAGAGAGAAATGGCCAAAAACCATAATGGTAGAAACACAAGTCTAACTTAATTTGAAAGGAAAGATTTTCAACCCTCCAGAGAATGACTGGTTTTAGATTCTGGGTTCTGTTTCAGGGAGGCAGTTTTGTTTTCTTACTGCCTTTCTTCTATTCCATGGAGGGCAGTTCCATTTCAAAGAGAATAGTAGTTAAGGTTGATTTTCTGCCTGGTAAGGGATTTGCATGCCACCTCATCACGAAGGTATTTATCTTCCTGAGTAAAGTAAAAAATAAAATGATACCAAGGTACACTTGCCAAAGAAAGCTTAAAAATCCAAATGAAGGTCAGTCACACATGGCTGCTGCAATCCACAGGTCTCTCTCAATTCCAGAGAGAGAGAGAGAGAGAGAGAGAGAGGGGGGGGGGGGCAGAGAGAGAAAAAGGTAAATTTTCACATTCCCAAACATAAGCTTTTAAAATTAGTTCAGGGAATCATCAGTATAATATGGGGAAGTTAATTTTAGTACTATTAAGTTAATTTTCTTGCTATTATTCATAACATCCTCCTTCCCTTTGTTTTTCTCAGGTTTACCTATTGGTCTACTGCTACTTCGTTTTTCCAGATTAACAGTGCTCACAAAAAATAGCATTAGCAATCATTTTAAATAACAAGCTTGGCCACCAGATTCTGGATGAAACAGCCCACGTGTGCACGCCCACTCAGTTCTTCAACCTGAAGGCACAGGTATGAATGGAGGATTCATGAACACTGACAGAATTAAGAAAGCTACTGAGATGGTTTCCTTGGATCTACCAAAGTTCGAGGTTAATTTTGAGGCAAGAATTGCATCTTTAGAAAACAGTAGGTTGGCTACAGAAAGAATGAACTCGCCATTGCTTTGGAAGCTTTCTTGAGTGGTGGACTAATATGGCACATCACAGAATTACGAACAGAGGGGGATAGCAGAGGTGAGGAAACCAGTCCCAGCAGCCAGTGTGGTGAAAGGCACCAGTGTAAACAAGGCCCCATGATGGCTATTTGCAGCAGTGACAACCAGTGACCTTGTTGTTCATTCTATTCTCATATTCTCATTCTCTCTCTCTCTCTCTCTCTCTCTCTCTCTCTCTCTCTCAAATGGAAACCACTCAGATATAGACTGGGAAAGCCAACTGGATGAAAGAGCAGTGGTGAAAAGTTGGTGACAGGCTATGATGTAAATGGACTTGGTGAAAAATCATTGTGTCCTAGTTTTAAAGCCTTGCTATTTCTAGTATGTGGAAATTTTTATAACTCCAATGTGCAACCAAGGAGCAGGTCTGCAGGGAACCTTGTCTTAGTAATAGCTGCTAAGGAACAGGTCAATGAAAATTATGAATAAAAATGGTGTAGCTTCGAGGGCAGCTCCATGGAGAGCATTGTCACTCATATATATAATTGATTTCAGAGAGGAAGGGAGAGAGAAATAGAAACATCAATGATGAGAGAGAATCATTGATCGTCTGCCTCCTGCACGCCGCTTACTAGGGATCGAGCCCACAGCCCAGGCATGTGCCCTGACTGGAAATCAAACCATGACCTTCTGGTTCATAGGTCACCACTCAACTACTGAGCCACTCTAGCCAGGCAGCACTGCCACTCTTGACGTTTCTGCCAGTCAGATGTAACAATAGCAACAACCGACAATAAGTTAGGCAGATAAATAATAGTGTAAGATGGCCATTCCTTTGGTCTGAAATTTTATTCTTCCAATACATTTTTTGGGGTAAATCATCATATATATATGATGATTGAAACAACAGAACCGTTTCTCTTTATGCCCTGAGTGCACTGAAATTACCTGTGTTTGCCTATTTCATAGTGATTCAGTGATAATTTTTTAACACTATGAGTTACACCATCAATTGCCTCAGTCCAATAAATGAGACTCTAGATTTTTTTGATGATCCAATTAAAGGAACAGAAACCTCACTCCTCACAGGCCAAGCTAACCCCATTTTAAATTAGAGTATTTTCAATGCTTCAATTGTCAATCTACTCAATTAGCTAGGAGGTGGGAGACCTCTATCAGCAAACATGGGTCCTTGTCCTGTCTGTGCTGGTTACTGGCCCTTGGACAAGTTTCTTTCCTACTCTGCTCCTCAGATTCCTCACTTATGAGGTCAGGACTCGGTGAACTTTACAATCCGCACCATTCCAACAGCACCTAAGCCCTTAATCTGGTCGCTCAATGCTTGGAAACAAGGCCCAACAGAGAAATTCATCAAACCCTCTGGAGACTGAAAGCCTGGTGTCTACTTTAGTAGAGTGTAGCCTGTTGCTTTTCCAAAATCCAAACAATAGGAAATTTGTTTTACAGGTGTTATTGTTACGGGTTATTGTAGGTTAGTCTTACAAAAATAAGAGTTCAACTGTGTCTTCTTTCCTCTGAGGTTGCTTTTCTGCACATCGACTGTGCTTTTCCGCAGTCATTAAATATATTCTGTGACTTGAGTTAAAGTGCATTTAAGGGTCCACATGAAAATAAAAGCAGGCACGTTGCAACCTCTGTTGTGATATTTATCACTGATGGTGCTCACATGACTGCAGAGCTCCATAAAACCGGAGGGGTCACCTTCGCTTAATGGCGGCCTTCCCTTTCACTCACCAGCCACTTCTTATTGCAAACAGCTGCTTGGAAACAAAAAAAGCATTTGCTATTTCCAAGGGACACTGCTGGCTCTCCAAGTACTTCGCTCATTTTATATAACAAATGTTTAAGTTTAATCGAATTTCTAATTCTAAAAATGAGCCAATCTTGCATTTTGAATCACTAGCTCATGAGATCTGTGCATTGAAAATAGTGCAAAAGGAATGGAATTCAAGAGCCAAACATTATTTTTCAAAGTGAAGTGTGTGGCTCCTCTAGCTTCAGCTCTGTCCTGCAATGTTGGCCACCCCCTGGGACCATGGGGCTTCTGCCCAGGCAGTGATTCAAAGGGGACAGACCAACTCAGCACGTAAGAGGGCTTCCTTGAGTTCTGATAGAAAGCTCATTGTAAATAAGCCAGTAAAACTGCATCAGCACCAAAGTAAGGGAGGAAAACAAGCGTCATATAAACTTTATTAGCACTCTTTACTATGAAATAAACTAGGCTTACACTTCTTTTGGAGGGGAAAATGATGAACACAAAAATCGTACCGTATTTTTACTTACTAACGTGCACTTGTAAAAGGCATGGCATGCTGTTTTACAGGCAGTAGCATATAAAATACTTTTTCCAGATGTGGATTCATAATTCTCCAAAGACTATAATAGTTATCATAAGATTTATGAAGGATAATTTATTAATCACATTTTTTTTTCCTTTTAGAAAATCTGTTTGGTAAGATGAAAGAGAACTTTAAAATGTCATTTTAACCAAATGTAGATGGCATAATATCAAGTTACTCCTTTTGTTCAAATTATTTTTAATGACTTTATTTGTTTTATTGCCTCCACAAGCCAGTACCAACTTGGTGGTAATGATCTATTCAGGAAATCTCTGAAGATTTTTAAAGTACAATAGCATGGAGCTATTTTAAAAATTAAATGAACTGAACTGTGTGAGTTGATTAGTGTTCACTTATTTGAGGAATGTGGGAGCTACCAACGCTTATTTTTTATAAATTTGGAGGAGACAAATCTTGTGAAAACTGTAGCTCCCTGAACATTCACGTAGCTTCCTCAACCGAAATTTCGAAGCCCACGTGTGTCTGAAGTGCTACAAGTAACACATTGTTAAATAAAACACACATTTCCAGCACGGATTCCTTTAATCTGGCTTAGATTATTAAAAACACAGCTGTGTTAAACCCATACTGAGTGCCTGAGTCACATGACAGTAAAAAAAAGTCCAAGTGACCTTCTTTTTTCATCACTTTATTTGAAGTAAGTTTTGTCTAAAGCTTAACAATGCCAAAGAAGAAAAGATAATTCTACAGTTCAAGGGACTCATCAAACCTAAGGTCCCTGACCTCTCACCCCCAGCCCTCCCCTCCCATCTGCTGCTCCCCTGGCAGAAGCCTTTGCAAGCAGACAGTGGATAGATATCATTACTGAGGGAAGAGTTAGCATCTAGACCAGTGGTTCTCAACCTTCCTAATGCCACGACCCTTTAATACAGTTCTTCATGTTGTGGTGACCCCCAACCATAAAATTATTTTTGTTGCTACTTCATAACTGTAATTTTGCTACTGTTATGAATCGTAATGTAAATACCTGATATGCAGGATGTATTTTCATTGTTACAAATTGAACATAATTAAAGCATAGTGATTAATCACAAAAATAATTATATATTCAATATGTGTTTTCCGATGGTCTTAGGTGACCCCTGTGAAAGGGTCATTGGACCACCAAAGGGGTCGCGACACACAGGTTGAGAACCTCTGATCTAGACCCTTTGCCACCCTGACTCGTACAATAGCCATCGGGGTTTCCTCAGCTCTCATATAACACTTTCTTAGCAAAGTTACTGCAAGGATTAAAATAAAATGATGCATGTAAGACATCTACATCCTGGCACATAGTCGGCACTGGACAAATAACAGCTATTATATTTACCGTGTGTGCAAGTGTGTGAGAAGTGTGTTTTAATTGAAAGAACAATGTGGTCAAGTGGTATTTATTAATAGATTTAAAAAGTTATAAAATTATTAGGAAACAGAAAACACGCTGAGTAACTACCATGTGTAATCCGCTATTTGAATGGGTTTGTAAGGGACAACAAAACATATGAGAGGGGATCTATGTTCCAAAGTGTTTAGAAACTATGAGAGATCTTGAATACAAGTGTTGAAACTCTCAGCAGCATTTTACAGAGATGAAATATGAGACCATGATACCAGACATTGACGTGGGTGTAAGGGGCAGTTTCCACATGAAAGGTATGGACAGACTCCTGAAAGTCCAGAAAAGGTTGAGAACAGATAAGGAGGCTATGAAGACTGTATGCAAGGTGGGCTTAAGAAGGTGGGGAGTCCAGGGGAAAGGAAGTTGGGAGCATCTGATATTTGAACTGACCAGGTAAGTTGTGCGGCTGAACAGGTTGAGGAATGAGGCCCTGATGCCAGAAGAATGGATCTGACAAATTGAGAACCAGGCCCAGTTCCTGTGTGAAGACACAGGGCCTCTCCCAAGCCCTCTGAAAGGCTGAGGGAAGGCTAAGGTTAGCATCAACCTCAGTCCCTAAGAGAGAAAATGTTCTACCTCTGATGGAATTAGTGCCTCGATGGGACATGGCCCAGACTGTGGCTGTTTTCCATGAGCAAGGAGACCAGCCCTGGGCAGACTGCACAGAGCAGCCTTTCAAGAACATGGCCCCCCAGCCCACACTTCATGCATGCACTCCTGCAACAGGCTCTGAACTCCTGGCAATTCTCTATCCATCCACCTGACACCACAGCACTGAGCGCCTTGAGGACAGGAGCTATTTTCTGTTTCCCCATGATTGTGGACAGAGTCCATAGCTTGGAAATGTCTGCTGAATCGCCTGTCTTGGCTGAAAGGCTAGAGGTAATGGCAACTGTCAAAAAAGAGTGTTTACATGATTCTCATCTGCACAGAAAGTGCTACATGGAAAGACGAAAACAAGGAGGTAGAGAAGGAGTCCTAGAGTCCACTCGGGACACGGAATTGAAGAATTACCCCACACCTACGAGCGTAATAACCTGGGAATGCTCTCTCTAGGGATGCTTTTAAACTAGTAGCCACCTGGCCATGGTGACCTACTCAATAGTAAACCAGACTCCATCTAGATTCCTTTTCTTCCAGAAGAGGTACCAGACAGGACCAGGCCATGAGCAAGAGGCAAACGTTGAGTACCCCATCCAGGAGTCCTGTGCCCTGAGAGCATACAGACACCTGATCTCTGCCTGAGCCTTACAGCTCACCCAGCAGGAGATAATGCATTCCCCTTGGACATGGGGAATTATGCTCTCCTACTGAGTCAGCTGTCCCCGGGAAGCAAATGAGTGTTCTATCCACAAGAGACAACAGACCCTCCCTTGCCAGCATGGGGAAGCTCTACCCAGGTCTACTGTTTTAGTCACCTGGTCAGTGTCCTACTCACCTGGAAGCCACTATCCAAAGTCTGGGAGAGATACCCCAGAGTGAACTCAACATCTCTTCCAAGCCCTGGCTACTCTTCTCAGTAAATGCTTCTTAGCTGAAACCGTGAACATAGACCAGTGGTTGACACATGTGCACAACAACAGAGGAGCCATGTGGGTAGCAGGATAGCAAGCCTCACAGGATAAGTCAAAAATACACCACCTTTGTAGTCAGTCCAATCCCAGGACCAAACTTTATGGCCCAGAAAATACGCATTATAGAATTTCATAGAAAACAGAGAAAGCAGAGTGGGTAGATCTGCTCTGAAGAGGTGGCATGCCAGCTTTTTCCAGAGTGAAACAGTCAAGGAAGAGAACTACGGGGCATGTGCTAAGTTGGGGCCAGATTATGGCAGGCCTCGAATGGCTGCCAGAGGAGCTTACACTAAGTGATGGGTATAGATAGTTATTAGAGAAATCACCAGCATATAGATTCACCTTCCTTTCTCCAGCTCCTCTGTAACTATTTCTTCAGGAAAACAATCGCTCACACATATAAAATGTCTCAGGCAGTATTCTTAGTGCTTTGCCTAAGTAACTCAATTATGGCTCATGACCACCCTAGGAGTTATATGCTATTTTTGTCCCCACTGTTACTAGCCAAAGTACCATGAAGTGGACAGATACCCTGGGAGGAAAGTTGCAGTCCCAAAGGGTGTTTTATCTTCTAATAGGCACATGTTTTCCAGGGCCCAGAGTCCATATAAAAAGCGAAGCTGCAGTATATCTCTGTTGAAGTCCAGAGAGTCCATGGAGTTTGAGAGAATAAGCGGCATTTACCTCATTAGTCTGCAAATAATACTGTATATTCTCTTCGCCAGCTCAGAGAACAGAAGTCAGAGCAAAGGTGGAAGCTCGGGGCATAAATTCGCCATCTGCGAGGAAATGTAATCAGATCCGAGGAGTTTCCACTTTGAAGTCTTCCTGAATCTGTGTGGGTTACAGGTCTGAACATATCACCAGCTTTGACAGGTGGCTTTATTTTTCATTTCAAAGAGGGCGAAAGAAAGGCAAGGAAACCAAGCACAGTGGAGGTTTGAACGTCCCCTTGCGTGCTCACAGAGGCGCTTCTCTAAGTTCAGGTCACACGCTCAGAGGAGCAAAAGCAGTTGGGCTTTGGTGCATCCCAGACTTTGCCCCCAGCAGGCCTGGCACTGTGAGCACTGCCTCTCTCTAGCTCAGGGTGCCACCCTTCCCCACTCCTGGGCTAACTACACATGTAGCCAGTGCTTCAGGCAGTGCCCGGGGGGCTGGGCTCCTACCAGGCAAAGAGAAGAGTAGCACTGGTCTTGGCATCGTGGAATGACAGTATTCCTAAAGGCTGAAAGCTGCTGCTCCTTAAAAGCATTTAGCCTGCTAGTTAACACTGCTAGTTATAACACTGCTGTTACAACACTGAGCCTGTCTAAGCAATACCTTTAACAGCCTGAGCACAGCAGGACAGAGAGAGGTGAGTATGGCCAATAGCTCACTCTGGGTATGTGGCCATTGACATGTAATTTAAATCCCACCTGCTCCGAAAGGATTACCTGCTATTGATGCATAAAGATGCAGCAAAGTAGAGCCTGGGTGTTACCCAGTGCAAATTCAGACAAAGGCAAGCATGTCACCGCCTGCCAGGGACCTCCAGCATGAGGTCCCCAGGAAGCCCAGGGAAAGGTCAATGCTGACAATCACCGCCTCCCACAGCAGGAGAACCCCTCAGCAGGGCTCTGGGTTGGGGAGGAACTTTCTTCAGGAGGAATGGGTCTGGTGTAGGAGATCAGATCAGGAGCTCGGCCTTGTAGGGAAGGTGACACTCAAACTGTCTTCCAGCCCATGTGACACTCAAACTGTCTTCCAGCCCATCTCTCTGTGCCGGTCCTGGGGTCCTTGTGAGAGGGACTGAGAGAAAGGGGTGTGTGCCAATAGCTGTATGGTAGAGCTCCCGACTGACTCAGGGCACTTGCAGCATACCCCACGGATGTCCTGGGCTGAGTGCTGGAGGGCAGGCTTTGGCTTCTTATTTTTAATGACATTTATTTGATGTTTTTTTCTGGTTCACAAGCAATCCTTGCTCATTACAGAAAGATTGGGGAAAAGTGGAAAGAGAAGCACAAAGATTGGGAAAAAGAAGCACGAAGAGGAAAACAAAAGCCACCTGCAGTCCCACCACTCCAGGCAGAGTGAACATTTTGCTAACCCAAGTCTTTTTCTTAAAACTGTGCTTTTTAAAAATGAGAATAATACCTCTTTGTAACCTGCCTTTTCCCGCAGCAATAATGCAAGAAACCATCCCCCCTCACTAGATATTGTTCCACAATATAGATTTAGTGGCAGCCCTGGCTGGGAGGCTCAGTTGGTTGGAATGCTGTCCCATACACTAAAAGGTTGCAGGTTCGATTCCCAGTCAGGGTACAAACCTCGGTTTCGGGTTTGTTCCCCAGTTGGGGTGGGTCTGGGAGGCAACCAATTGATGTTTCTCTCTCCCTCTCCCTTCTTCTCTTTCTAAATATCAATAAAAACATATCTTCAGGAAAGGATGAAAAAAAAGTAGTTGTACTTTACAAAGCAAAAATATAGGAACAAAAAAGATTTAGTGGCTAAGGTCCCACTGTGTCTATGTGTGTAATTTACTCAAACCTCCTGCTGAGTATTGGTTAAGTCCATATTTTTTGATGTCATAAACAACTCAGAAGTGAACATCTTGCATGCACACCTTTGTGTACCACTCTGATTATATTCCCAGGATAAAGATTTTTAATACAACCACTGGAACAAAGGGCTTGCATTTCCTATTTTCAAGATGTCTGTTATCATAATTTTGAAGTAACTAAAAAATCCATTCAAGATAGCTCAGTTGATGCCCTTGGCTCCATGGAGACTGGGCGTGACTCTGTCATGTTCCCATGGCAGCACTTCAGATCGCTCTTGGAGTCCAGTTTTGGAGGTGAAATTATGTTTAATTATGATGTCATCACTCAGTCCCGTTGACCTTCACAAATGTTCTTCTCCACTTGGTGGTTTTTAAAGTGTTTCAAAGCATAGATTTGAGGGTTAGGAAGGCCTGAGCTTGGATCTCTGCTTCTCTTACTATTATTTTGCGACCTTGAGCAAATTGCTCAATCTCTTTGTTTCCTTTTAGACTTATTGTTATTGCTATGACTACCTGCTCACCACAATCATCTCCAGCCCTGCCCTGAATTTATAGTTAATGATGATTGTCTTATGTTATGATTTATTTAAAAGATATGATAAAAATCACTGAATCAGAATTTGCTGAGTGTCAACAAGCCAGATAGTGATTAAAAGTCAAGGGGAATTATAGAAAATACCTTAGGTATCAACTAGTCTTCCCCACCTCTCCGTGGGGTTTTGCCATTAGGGAAGGCAAGAGAGGAAAGGTGAAGATCAGCCCTGTTGGCCAGTTTCCAATACAAGTCCTGAACTCCTGCATTTATCTCACTGCCTCCCTCACTAGTATTACATAGCTCTCTGAAGCAACAGAGGGAAACAAGGAAAGTAAATTGCATTTCCTGCAGAACTTTCAGCAGGGAAGAATGTGAGGTATTTGACCTGCCAAAGGTCTTAAGGAAAAGAATGGGTGAGTGTGAATCTCCCCCAAGGCAAGAGGGGTACCATCTAAGCCCTGCTATTGCCTAGAACTGCACTTCGTGGGCCTGCCCTTGAACCAAGACAGGGATGGGGAAGGGAGCTGGAGTTCCAAGTAATAAATGGAGGGCATGAGCTAGACATCACTATTGGCCATCCATTCCTTCAACTTTAGTGATCACTATAGGCTTGTAAGCCCCGGGAATCAGAAGGCTAATTAAAATTGGCGTTCTTGAACTTTGTGAATCATCATAATTCTTCTGAGGAAAAAAATCTATGTCCTCTCTACCAAGAAATTAAAATACAAAGAAATTCTTACAAATATATTGCATTTTTATGAAAAAAACACCCTATGATCCCAAGATAAAGACAAGATAAAGACATGATACAAGGATGGAATTATCAGGCACTAAAGTAGGTTTAGCACAATCGTTGGGTTTTAATTTAAGTTTTAAGTACACTGATTGCTAAAAATAAAGGGGAAGCACATTGGTTTAATATGATTGTTAGCTACAAATCCAAAGCATGTAAATCTATCATTAGAAACACATTTATTTCTAAATTCAAATTCAAGGAAAGAATTAACACATTAATCTTGATAGCACACAACCCAATCTTCAACTTTTATACCCTTTGAACAACAAAATGCATCCTATGAAATGGAGAGAACATCCCTCCATTGATCTAATTAACTACTTTTTAGTGATAAGTAAAGATCCATGGTGCCCACACCCCTTCTTCCTGGTGAAGAGAATCCTGTGGCTCGTCATCATTAAGAATCCCTTTCCTAGGACACTATGGCCAGGACATGCCTCAGGCCCATTATACTCTCTCATTCATTCATTCACCAAATTTTTTCTAAGGGCCTGTTCAACGCCAGAAGTTAGATTAGGGATCGGCCAATAGGAACTGATAGATACCAGATGAGAGACTGAGATACTACTGCCAGAAAGAGGGAACTTGATGAGATATAATCATTCTCACCTGTGAATCTCTGCATGCCTAGAAGCAATTCTGAGTTGTGGAAGTGAGTTCCTCTACCCTGTGTGCAATGCTGTTGCCTTCACACCAGCCAGAATCTTGGTCAGGCTAGGAACTATCATTTTGTCTGTGTTACCTGCAGTTCTGATGGGGCCAGTGGGTGTTCAACTGTTACGTCCTCTCCTGAGCCACTGAGTGTTCAACTGTTACGTCCTCTCCTGAGCCACTGAGTCTTTCCCTGCACCTATACTTGTTCTGTCTGACCCCTTCTGAGGCCTGGAATGTGGCCCTTCCCTTAGTCCAAAACGTGGTCCCCCTAGTGGGGCTAAGACAACATTTTTTTTTCCCAACTCTGTGCACCCACCATGCCCTGCACCAGGGGGCCCAGACCAGCCCTGCTCATCCTCAAGCTTCTGGCAATAAAAGCAAGAGAAAGGCAGCAAAGTTTATCTTTCTCTCTTTACTTTTACCTTCACAATAGAGTTACCAAGGCCATCCCTGCTCTAATTGGATGAAGCAGAGAGCTGGCCTCTGGCAGTCAGGAGTTGGTCACGATGATGTGAGACTCGGTGCTTTTCAAAGTAATTCTTGAAATTACCAATTTAAAATAATATTTAAGATACATACAAAAATTGCTAAAACAATAATGACATAAAAACCTAATTCCATTAATGCAGTTTCTAGTTCCTATTTTTAAAGAAAAAGTTCAAATCTTTAGTTTGGGGTACTTCCACCACAGCAGCAATTCCGGAAAAACTTAGGAAAGAGGGAACGTTTAGTATAATTATTCCTAACATCAGGCCTACAGGGAAAACATCCTTGTGTCATAGCGCTGTGTGATATGATCTCAGCTAAGGAAACCTGGAAAAGCAAAGAATCTCAGGAGACATTCTGGCCTTTGGCACGAAGCGGTTTTGTTGCAGTCCCCACCTAGCCACAGTAGCTCCCATCCATGTAGTAGGGGCCTCCAGGACGATGAGCGTTACACACTTTATGTCATTTAATCCTCAGTAACAACCCTATGAGTCTATTATTATTTTTCTCTTTTCACAAATAAGGAAACTGAGACTTTACAGGCTAGTCATTTGTAGGTGACGAACCTGGAATTAACATTCAAGTCTGAGTTCATCACTCAAAATATTTCTACACTTCACTGCTGCATTGTATTTAATGACTGCCTCTTCTAAAGTGTAGAGCCAGAACCTTAGGTTTCTATATTGCATTTTCTAATGTAATGTGTTGCACTTACCACAAAGAATGTTTTGGTTATGGTTATTATTGATATCATTGTGATTAATGAAAACATCATAAACAATTATTATTACTATTGTTAAAACCAACATGTATTTATATATCATTTATAGTTTATAATGTACTTTTACAACGATTATACTATTAAGTTTTCAACAACTCTAAGAGCGAAGCATGTCCTCAGAGAGTTTAAATGGCTTGTACAAAGTCTGTCAAGCAGCCGTTGTTAGACCTCACACTAGTGTCACCCTGTGAGTGATACCTCCATAAATTTTGTGCCATAGCTGCTTGCTTGCCTCACCCTAAGCCCCGCCCTGAGGCTGAGCCTCTACCTAAATTCAATTCTCTTGCATATGCAGGTTAAATCCATTTCCATCATCTTATAAGACACTGATGTTCCCAATTCATGACAAAAGACTGAAACAGTAAATCAGCAATGAGTGAGGAAGCCCGAATACCAATGCAGCCAGAATTCTAAGACTGCTGGCCAGATGCAGCTTCATCTTGGGCCCTCAGACTGGGAAATCCTTGGACGTACCACCTGTGAGTTAGTCATCTCTGTACCTCCAGCCTCGGACTTGGGTTCGATACACGGTGAATTCTTAACATTTTCTGAATGATGGATGGATAAATCAGTCCACAATCAGTTCTGAGCATGGAGCTCTACCCTAGTGCTGCCTCTTCCATCTTGTTCCTACCATTTGGAGAAGATGGAGGGAAAGCAGGAAGCCTTGCCAAGGCCAGGCAGGATGTAAGTAAAAGGGGCAACAGCACAGGCTTCCACTCCCAACTCTTTTTGCCTTCCATATCTCCCTGCTTCTTGCTGACTCAATCCCTGACCCCCAGATGCCTCCCTCTGTCCTCATGGAGGTCACTGGGGAGAAGTGTTTGCAGTTACAAAGGAGGCCATTCACCGCCACCTCCCTGTCCCGGATTATTCTCGGAGAAGACTGGGCCCTTTTCATCTGCAATCCAGGGGCTTCCACCCCTTTGGAGAATAAGATCCAGTTTTACATAAAGAAGGGCTTCTTTCATTTCTTCTATTTTAGGGAGAAAGAGAAGCAAGATTGATCCGAGTTTTGAGCATGGATTGAAAATGGAGTTTTGCCAATTTCCTATATTTTACCCTCCGTGCTCTGCCAGCCAAGGTAGGGGAGGAACAAGCAGCCTGTGTTTCTGGAGCACACTGCTAAGAGCAGGAAAATGCCAGTGATTTGGATAATTGAGTGTCTGGATTAAAATTCACCTATGCCATGTCTCCGAATAAAAAGGGTTTTGATGAAACAATATCAGCAAAGCAAAGAGGATGATGAAGTAGAATTTCTGTCTGATTTCATGAACTTTTTGTATTGATTGCATATATAAGTAATGTTAATTGTGATCCAATTCGATCTCCTTATTCAACACATCAGGAAATATTTATTAGTCTAGTTTGGGTATATAAATGGCTTTCTTGGTTCTTGTTACTGTTGACTGTTGACCATTCAGATTTTAGTCCCGCTTGCCAGAGACTGCCCAGCTTCGTGAGGTTTGACTGGGAAAACGTCTCCCAGGAAGGGCTGCAGACAGTGATCCTGCTAGGACTTCTGTATCAGAACCAACACTGGCCTGAGGAAGGTGAGGAAGCTGACTGGCAGCAGGGACACTGTGGGCTGTGAGGGGAAATGGAATCTACACTAATAAAAGAGAAACATGCAAATTGGTGTCACTCCGCTATGCCCACCAGCCAATCAGAGTGAACTCTACAAAGATGGCAGTTAATTTGCATACACAGGCAAGGAGTGAAGACTAAAGGCTCCAGCTGGACTGAAGACTGAAGACTGAAGAGGCTTGGCTTCTCCGCTGTGGCCAGACCAAAGGCCTGGGTCCCAGGTGCCGGAGGAAAACCGGTGCCAGCAGCCAGGGGAAGGAAGGCCTATTGCGCGAATCTTCATGCAACGGGCTTCTAGTATATACAGAAAGGTCCTTGGACAGATTTCCAAAGGCAGATGAAGCTACACTTTACTCTTGCAATCTTCGGTAGCACTGAGATCTTTCAGCATGCTGCTTTATGTGATAAAAGTGTGTAAAAGAGGTGAAGAAATTGGCCTGTGATGCAATAATTCCATCTGTGCCCAAATGTCTTGTAAACACGGAAAAATTTTGAGTGTGGAGTGACTCTGCACTCCTAGCAGCTTCCAGGGGAAGGCAGCACTGGAGGAAGAAGTTGACCGAGAGCAGAGGGAGTCTGATGAGGGTCCTTTTCCTTCCTGGCCCAAAGAATCCTGCCAACCATTTGTGGGTACACAGACTCCCCTTAGACAATAAGCCTGGCCTCAGAGCTGAAAGGATCTCCAGATGTTACCTGAGCGATAGCATTACAATCCGCTTAAATAGAAATATCTACCTAACAAGACACCCCGGGACACCAATGAGACCAACTGAAAGTTAGCAATAAGGGGGAACAGGTTTTCTGCCAATTCAGCTGAAGCAAATTGTAATTCTACTCAGCTTTCTGTGGACCTAAGTGCTTGCAGGGGAAACATCAGCCCATCAAAATCAATCATGCATTTTCATGCATCACAAATAGAGTTGTACCATGATTTACCAAATAACTGGTCTCCAAGTGCCTTGTGGATGATCCTCTCCTCTCCTAACTGCCCTCACACACGTAAGCATACACACACACATGCACACACACATGCATGCATGCACATACATACAGCTTTGTATTGTCCAAGCTCCTCTTCAAAACTTCCCTGGACCATGCCTACCACAGTGGTCTCTCCATCAACTGGTTCCCAAGGAACTCACTCTTCTCTCTGCCTGGTAGAATTGGAAGTTCTCACTCTCTCACAATGCCTTGCACTGGCTGGCGTCAGCTATAAGATGCCCTGCTTGATGAATACTTTCAGTGCAGTTAATTAGCACACAGAAGTTACTCCTCCTTCCCTCTCATCCCCATGGGTATCCCATCCCTCACCCTTCCAGGATGGCAGGATAGTCCCGATCTGCCCAGTCTTTGTGTGGTTGGGGATTAGCCTTGTCCCTCTCAGTTTCCTTGGTGTAAACTAATGGGGTTGGGCTTACAGTCTGTAAGAACCTTTTCTGGTTTAATAGTTTGGATTTATGTGATAATAGACTTTCCAAGTGGTCAATCAGTTCCTCAAACAGCAATTTCATTTTCAACCTTTTAATGCAGATTTAAAAGTAAGCATTTTTAGTCTCATTAGTCCTCCTGGATTCTTGTTTCCATCTCGATTAACCCAGCTCCTTTCTGTCCCTGGAAAACTGTAAGACACTGTCCTGAGCTTTCTCCTCTGACCTATTGAGTTCCACTCCCCCTGCTCACCGGGCCTGCCCTTCCTGCATGATTTACAGAGAACGCCCCTCCTCGGCCTGGGCTGGGCTGCCTCCCCCACCTAAGCCCTCTGCCCCGTCGTCATCTTCTCCTGGCCTTCTCTTGGGCAGCCCGCCTGCCCACCGCACTGACATCTGAGTGATGAAAGCTCTGAGCACACTGCCTCCCAAGCAGACCCTGCTGCCCACGCCCCTCCAGACTGCCACCTTCCTTTGAAAGCTTTATTGTGGTTGCTATTCCTTTCTGTTTGTTTTCTACCCATAGGTCCCTCTTACTTTCCTCCCCACACGTGCCTACCCATACCTTCTTTCCCCGTCATGCCCCACGGAGTCCTCCTTCCTCAAATTCCTGGAAGAACCTCATGGCAAGGTGACCACAGCAGCTCTCCACGCTTCTCCTATCCACTCACCTACAGTCCCAAACAACCAAATGTGCAAACATAGCAGCATCCTCCATCGCCAGTATAACTCTTTCCAACTGAGAGCTGGAAAGTCAGCTGGCATGTCAACCTAAACCCCATCAACCTTCACAAGAAAGCCTGGTGTCCTCCAAAGGGGAGTCACTCCTGCCTAGACACACCTGCCCTGCTCCTGCCCAGGCCACTGAAATGACCCCATGAGCTCTCACAGCCAGAGTGTTACCTTTACATGCCCTGACTTTCTAGACAAGAACTCTCAGAAAAGTGAAAATATATCTTGGTCACTTTGCAATCCCCATACATTCAGGACTAGCTCATAGTTGTGACCAGCAAATTTTGTGGAATGAATGAGGAGCCATGTGGGCCATGCTCCTCCCTCACACAGATTTCTTACTTCCTCTACCTTACGAGCCCTTCAAACTCATGCTCTGCAAGCCATGACTGGCTTCTTGTCCTACCCTCTCCCCATTCTGCTCTCACTGCCTGCTGTGATAATATTTGTGAACTACAAGTTACCCCTCCAGGATTTAAACTAAGCAGTACCAATTTCTTTTGCCTTTCTTCACAAAACATGCCTTTTCACCATTATCTCCCTTCTATTTGGACTGTCTCCAAATGGTCCACCTCCCTTCTGAGTTGTAAAGCTGAGATAGAGGTTAGGTTTATAAGGCCAACCCATTAGGTGTTATCTACTCAGATGGGAGCCCCTGAGAGTTTGGCTTTTTGCTCCTGGAGGGTATCATAAGTTTTAATTAGCCAGAATGACAAAATTACCCCAAGAACAGCCACTCTGGGCACTGGCCATAGTTGCAGTGGGGTGTGAACACTGCTCATGGCTGCATGGGCATATTCTAGGAGGTCTGTGTCTTTACCATCAAGGGGGGGATTAATTGGCAAGAGCATGATGATCCAGGATACTCTTGTGGTCTCTGCACTTCCACTGGGAAGCTTATCATCCTCTTCTGTTTACCAAGGCCTTTTAAAAATTATTATTATTATTAAACACCTAGGATTGTAGGGTTCATGAGCTGCATGATAGGAAGGCTTAAGCTCAAGTTGTCTGAGTTGCTCTTGGAAGAGGATCAAAACCCAGACTGAAGCTCCTTCCCGCCTGACTCACAAGGCCATTGTTATTGTATTTAGCTTTGGATAAACTTTCCTATGGAAGGTGATTGCTCACAGCAGTTCATTTTCAACGTGCGGGCTTAGATCTGGCTTCATGTGTGAGCTCGGGCCTGTCATCGTGCATTCCAGGTCACTCTCCGAAATGAATTTGTCTTTCCTCAGTGTTTCTCAGAGCCGGGGAGCAGACATTCCTTCGGCTCTGCATTAATCCAATTACTAAACACCTGCAGACATGCAATAACAGTTTGGGTGCCAAGAGCCTTAGAAATGGTTTTATAGACGAATGTAATCGGCTGTCCTGCTATCAGGAGTCACGTTACACACCTGCCAAGATCCAAGCCGAAAAAATAACATTCATGCTTCTCACTCCGGGCAGGAATGTTCGGAGCACATTAGAGAGACCAAGTGACAGGCATGTTAGCCTGACTGCCACAGAGCCCATTAAACATGTTCAACTTCTTAGTAACAGTATTCGAAGTCATTTTAGCACTAAAATATTTACAAGAAAAGTACGACAAAACAGGACTTTTTTCTTCCCAGGGACTGTTAAGGCAGACCCCTTTCCCACCCAAAACCCTTGAGCACGAGGATGCGTGCTGATCCCCTGAGCCTCAGACACGTCAGAGGGGGCTTCCCAGGGGATAATCCCCAGGATGCCCCGTGGCCAGGAGGATGCCTGAAAGGGGAAAAGAATCCCCTCCGACCTACTCCTTCTACCTCGCTGCAAGCTTCTCAGTAACTGAGATATTCAGAAACCACAGACTTGCTTTTCCTCGAGATCCTGAGCTTGGGCCTAAAACAGTGATGTGTGGGGAGCCATGCTAACACCTTTCTCCAAAGACAGCCCCTCTAAGAGCAACAAAAGGAGACTGGGGGGCTCCTTTCTCCCCCTCATATTAAAGCAGGAAGCATGTTTATTTTTTGATTGTTTCTTTTTCCTCCTTTAATTGAATTTATCGGGGGTGACATTGGCTCACAAAACCATATAGGTTTCCGTCCCCTTTCCCCCCTTTTGCCAACTCCTCTTTCCCTCTGATATATATATAGCTTCATTTTTAATTTTTTTAAATTACAGTTTATGTTCAATATTATTTTGTATTAGTTTCAGGTGTACGCACAGTGGTTAGATGGCCAGATAGAAGAGCTCTTTTTGAGAGATTATCAGAACAACCCAACTCAAGCTTGATAGAGAATTACTCTTTTGTGTGTATGTGTCCTGAATTGGCATTAGGAAAGTCTATTGCTGCCTAGGGTGGGAGTTAAAGAAATCAGCAGAAATCCCTTAGTTCAGTATTTTCACGAGAAGTCAATTTCTCTACAACCGGGCCGCCATGTTAGTTAAATTGCACCCACCTGCTCTGAAAGGTGGAGCTGACCCAGCCGTGCGCAAACTACGGCCCCTTTGAAATGAATAAAACTAAAAAAAAAAAGACCGTACCCTTTTATGTAATGATGTTTACTTTGAATTTATATTAGTTCACACAAACACTCCATCCATGCTTTTGTTCCGGCCCTCCGGTCCAGTTTAAGAACCCATTGTGGCCCTCGAGTCAAAAAGTTTGCCCACCCCTGCTGACCTCTCCTTTCTGTGGGCGCAGAGCCTGCGGAGACCCCCCCGAGGTGCAGTGGGCCCTGGGGGCGGCTGGCCGAATTAATCCTGGGTGATGGGTCACCTCCCAGGATGCCCATGCTGGGCCGTGCACGCTCCAGGTAAACGCAGGGAGCCCTTTCCCTCTGCCGTTCACTACGTTTGCAAAAGGAACCTCTGGAAACGTGGGTGACGGCGAGTAGGAGGGGTCCGGGCAGGAGAGCGCGCTGCCCTCCACAGGCCTCCTCTGCGCTGACCTCATTGCCTTTGAACAGCCTCACTTTGTGTGTTTTTCATCTTTGGAAAAATGTATTATTTCTATTGAGACCTCATATAATATAGGATACACAAATCCCTTTAATTTACCACAGAGCTTTCCATGTAACAATTGCTCATTAAAATTATGCTAAACAAATGAGAGGGCACATTGTATTTCTGCTGTACCATGAACCGAAGTCAAATTGCACACCTAGACATGTGTAACAGCAAGCGAGTGAGTTGACAAGGGATGCCTTCTGCAATAAGAAGAGCTTCTCTTATTAAGAAAAGAGAAATCTTACTTTGAAGCAGGATTTCCAAACCGCCTCGGACAGCCCGCTGCTTCGCACGGCCCAGGGCTCGCAGTTGGTACCCCCCGTGGGCGCTTCAGCAGCAATGAGCTCGAACACATGATTGACGGCTGCCTGCGTGGGTCCTGTCTTCCCGACAACCCCTGCGAGCCTGAGCTCTCCAGGGCAGGCGGTGGCATTAGATTTCTCCTCCTCTCAGGTTTTGTCCCACACAGCGCCAAGGCCCAGGACGCAGCATAGAGAGAGGGCCCCTTGGAGTTTACGCTCCTTGGATTTTCTTTCTAAAAAAATACGCCGCTTAGAGGCCTCCTCCAACCCGGCTTCCAGCTGAGCGCCTGCTAGCCAAATGCGGCCCCTGCACCAGCAGCATTGGCATCACCTGGGAGCTGGTTAACACTACAGAAGCTTAAGCCCCGTATTAAACCCACTGACTCAGCACCTGCATTTTAGGGAGATTCCCCGGGACATTCAAACGCAGAGTCAAGGTTGGGCGCCTTTAAGCGATGACCCTTCTCAGAAGGAGGCCATGAGCGCCCTGAGAATTCGCTAGCTCTGGCAGAGATCTCAAAGCAGACTTGTCTGTGTGCCCCACGAGCCACACAGTTCAATGCAGCCCCTACAATGGACAAGATGCTGAGGATCCCAGAGGTCTGTGTGAGAAGAGGAGGGGACAAACAGCAGCATCACCACCAGGTGCTGGAGAGGACGATGGGGTCCAGAGCGAGGGATCCCCCAGCCAGAGGCAGGGCGGCCAGAAACTGGTTCCCGGGGAGCCTCGGGAGGCTGGGGCTCCTTCTGCCAGCCCCTCCCACAGCCCAGCGTCCTCAGGGCCCACATGTAACCTTCAGCCCCGGCCCAGAGCAGTCAGCATGACAGTAATAACAGTAGTCACAAGAAAATGCAACCTCTGTCACGCTAACAGCTTTTGAAAAGTAAAATGCTGGGGATATGATTTCAATTAAAACTCACATTGTCTGACTTGTCTCTCTGCATAGCAAAGGTTCACCTCCTCTCGCCCTCTTAGCTCCTCTTTTCAAAACTAAGGCAGACAGGAGGAGCTGGGCCAATGCCTGCTCCCACCTTGAGGTGCGGGGTCTGTGTGCCTGGCATCACTTCCCATGCTCAGTTCGTGCTAACTCACCCCAAATAAATCCAAAGGGTTACAAGCAAAGTCCGAGCCTCTCTGCCTCTCTCTCTCTCTCTCTCTCTCTCTCTCTCTCTCTCTCTCTCTCCCCTTCTCCCTCTGTCTTGGTTTAGGAATAAGCGATTCTGAACTTAAAAGGAAATTGCTCTTGCACAAGTGGAAGGAGCCTAAATTCCTTCCCAGAGCTTGTCTTATGCAGACAGCCTAAATCAGTGATGGCGAACCTTTTGAGCTCGGCGTGTCAGCATTTTGAAAAACCCTAACTTAACTCTGGTGCCGTGTCACATATAGAAATTTCTTGATATTTGCAACCATAGTAAAACAAAGACATATTTTTGATATTTATTTTATATATTTAAATGCCATTTAACAAAGAAAAATCCACCAAAAAAATGAGTTCGCGTGTCACCTCTGACATGCGTGCCATAGGTTCGCCATCACTGTCCTAAATGATCTACTTCATTTGTGCTGAAGGTGGCTTTTTCTAAATCACTTCTCCTCACCTAGCAGGTGAGTGCTAGAGAGCCAAGTGGAGATGGGGAGACACTGGCCTGGTGCATAATCTCCCCAAGGAAAGGATTGCTGTCGTCCTGGAGGAGGTCTCCAGTGCTCCCAACAAGATGCTAAATGACTACAGCAGACAAGGCAGCATCAAAGCCTTTGGCTGTGAGCAAACGTATGCTTCCTATGAAATTCATGAACCAATGCAACAAGTATCTGTTGAGTGTTGGACCCTCTTTCTGAATCTTCATTTCATTCTTTCTTACCTAAGTCATGCCTGTTCATTTCTTCCAATTACATCAAATGCAATCTACACCAAAACTTTTCCAAATCCTTCCAAATTTCCTAAATGCTCTCCCATTCTGCTTGAGATCAGTATCCTCCTCTGATGGGACTTTTCAGGAAAAACAAAATTGGCAATTATTATTGAAACAGTATCTGTCTATTACTGTGAGGTGGATTAACTGTGGCTTTGAAATGCAAATGAAGCTATTTCTGTTATAATGTCACATATATGTTCCTGATAGACTCACATTTCAGAAAACCACACATTAAAAGCAGCAGGGCTTTGGGGAAAATAGGTTAAGGGCAGACCACTCAAAACGTGAAATTTTAACCAGAGAACTGACAAAAATAGTAACAATTAGTTACTATTATACAAATAGAGTTGTTAAATTGCCACTAGTATTTGCTACTGGCATCAAAGCATTCCATCCTTTCCATCTTAAATTTTTAATTTAATTTCTGCTTTTGAGATATAGATTGCATCTAAACAGAGATCAGTTTCATCAAAATGAAATTCATAATCCAAGATGTAAACTCTCTTCATCAGATAATATGTTGTTTTTAACAGTAGGGGAAATCTGTTTGCAGGTTCTCTATTTGACCTTACAGCTCCCCAAAAGAGCTTAAAACAAAATAAAGTACATTGGTATTTACATTCCTCATATCGGTCGCATTTTGCTCTAAAATAAAGCATTCTGTGAGAATTTCAGTTTTTTATTTTTTTATTTATTTTTTTTTATTTTTCGCTAAAAGTATTACAAAGGGTATTACATAAGTGTCCTTTTTTCCCCCCCGCCCTTGACAAGCCCCTGCCCTCCCTTACCCCCAGTGTCTTATGTCCATTAGTTATGGTTATATGGATGCATACAAGTCCTTCGGTTGATCTCTTACTCCCCTCCCTCCTGTCCCCCAACCCTCCCTGGCCTTCCCACTGCAGTCCGACAATCAGTTTGAGGCAGCTCTGCCACTGTATTTATTATTGTTCAAAAGTTTGTAATGGTCTTAATTATCCATGAAAGAGTGAGATCATGTGGTATTTTTCCTTCATTGACTGGCTTGTTTCACTTAGCATAATGCTCTCCAGTTCCATCCATGCTGTTGCAAATGGTAAGAGTTCCTTCTTTTTAACAGCAGCATAGTATTCCATCGTGTAGATGTACCACAGTTTTCTAATCCATTCATCTACTGATGGGCACTTAGGCTGTTTCCAGATCTTAGCTATGGTGAATTGTGCTGCTATGAACATCGGGGTGCATATATCCTTTCTGATTGGTGTTTCTGGTTTCTTGGGATATATTCCTAGAAGTGGGATCACAGGGTCAAATGGGAGTTCCATTTCCAATTTTTTGAGGAACCTCCATACTGCCTTCCATAGTGGCTGCACCAGTCTGCATTCCCACCAGCAGTGCACAAGTGTTCCTTTTTCTCCACATCCTCTCCAGCACTTGTCGTTTGTTGATTTGTTGATGATGGCCATTCTGACAGGTGTGAGATGGTACCTCATTGTTGTTTTGATTTGCATCTCTCGGATGATTAGTGACTTTGAGCATGTTTTCATATGTCTCTTGGCTTTCTGAATGTCCTCTTTTGAAAGGTGTCTATTTAGATCCTTTGCCCATTTTTTGATTGGATTGTTTATCTTCTTTTTGTTAAGTTGTATGAGTTCCCTATAAATTTTGGAGATTAAGCCCTTATCAGATATGACGTTGGCAAATATGTTTTCCCACGAGGTGGGTTTTCTTGTTGTTTTGTTGATGGTTTCTTTTGCTGTGCAGAAGCTTTTTATTTTGATGTAGTCCCATTTGTTCAGTTTCTCTTTAGTTTCAACTGCCCTAGGAGCTGTATCAGTGAAGAAATTGTTTTGGCATATGTCTGAGATTTTGTTGGCTTTGTATTCTTCTAGAATTTTTATGGTTTCCTGTCGTACATTTAAGTCCTTTATCCATTTTGAGTTTATTCTTGTGTATGGTGTAAGTTGGTGGTCTAGTTTCATTTTCTTGCATATATCTGTCCAATTTTCCCAACACCATTTATTGAAGAGACTATCTTGGCTCCATTGTATGTTCATGCCTCCTTTGTCAAAAATTAATTGAGCATATTGGTTCGGGCTAATTTCTGGACTCTCTATTCTATTCCACTGATCTATATGTCTGTTCTTGTGCCAGTACCAGGCAGTTTTGAGAACAGTGGCTTTGTAATACAGCTTGATATCTGGCATTGAGATCCCACCTACTTTGTTCTTTCTCAGGATCGTTGCAGCTATTCGGGGTCTTTTTTTATTCCAGATGAATTTTTGGAGAGTTCGTTCTAGATCTTTGAAGAAGGCCATTGGTATTTTAATGGGAAGTGCGTTGAATTTATAGATTGCTTTGGGTAGTATGGACATTTTAATGATGTTGATTCTACCAATCCAAGAACATGGTATGTTCTTCCATCTGTTTATGTCTTCCTCTATCTCTTTTTTCAACGTCCTGTAGTTTTCTGAGTAGAGGTCTTTAACCTCTTTAGTTAAGTTTATTCCTAGGTATCTTAATTTTTTTGGTGCGATGGTAAATGGGATTGTTTTTCTAATCTCTCTTTCTGAAAGTTCACTATTGGTGTATAGAAATGCCTCAGATTTCTTGGGGTTAATTTTGTATCCTGCTACATTGCCAAATTCATGTATTAAGTCTAGTAGCTTTTTGATGGAGTCTCTAGGGTTTTGTATGTATAATATCATGTCATCTGCAAATAAGGACAGTTTTACTTCCTCTTTTCCAATTTGGATGCCTTTTATTTCTTCTTCTTGCCTAATTGCAATGGCTAATACTTCCAGTACTATGTTGAACAGGAGTGGTGAGAGTGGGCATCCCTGTCTTGTTCCTGTTCTTAGGGGAAATGGTGTTAGTTTTTGTCCATTGAGTATGATGTTGGCTGTGGGCCTGTCATATATGGCTTTTATTATGTTGAGGTATGATCCTTCTATTCCCACCTTTCTGAGAGTTTTTATCAAAAATGGGTGTTGGATTTTGTCGAATGCTTTTTCTGCATCAATTGATATGACCATGTGGTTTTTTTCTTTCAATTTGTTTATGTGATGTATCA
>NW_005871142.1:3834592-3844742 GCF_000147115.1 Myotis lucifugus | reverse complement strand
GTTGATACTTCAATGGTGTTTTTTATTGCAGCTATGTCGCTCTCATTTCTCTGGGACTACTAAGTGTGATTTTTCATCTGTTTCTTCTAGCTTCTTGCATAAGTAGTTGAGTTTTCATCTGTTTCTTCTTGCTTCTTGAACATCCGGTGCATGTACTCTAGGAACCTTATTCTGAATTCTTTTTCCGTCATGTTGCATATCTCTGTCTCACTTAGCTGCTTTTCTGGCAAGTCCTCCTTTTCTTTCCTTTGGGGGTTTCTTTGTCTACCCATGTTTGATCTCACTGACATGACTAGTTGTTGAGTCGTTCAGTGGCTGGACCCTGGGTGGCAGTGGCTGCTCCCTGGGTGGCAGTGGCTCCTCGGGCTGTGGTTGCTCCTTGGGCGGTTGTGGTAGCAGCGGCTCCTCTGTTGATAGCAGAGCCTCTGGTGGGTGCTGTTCACAGCTGTGGTGGCTCTTCTGGCTGGTGGAGGGAGGCTTCACACACAGCAACTGTTCCCCAGGCAGAGCGTGTGGTGATCAGGAGGCCGCTGTTGCTTGAATCTTTCCGTGGAGGGATGCAGGTCTCCTCTGGGCTCTTGCAGTCGCGCTGCTTGCGAGTCGTTGCCTCCGGGTTAGTAGCCGCCGGGTTAGTAGCCGATCTCTGGATGCCGGTAACAGCTACCCAAGATGGCGCGGTCTCGCCACTGCGCTGGCGCCCAGAGGGAGGTTTCAGCCTCAATCTCTAACCATCCTCATTTTTTAGGAGTTCTCTGTCTTTCCTTGCTGCAGACTGTCTCTCAGCTGAACCTCCCCAGCTTGATCGGGCTGATTGTTACCCGTTTCAGCTGCTCGCCCCTATATGCTCCGGGACAAAGCACCAACACGTCCGTCTAAGCCTCCGCCATTTTTTTCCAACCGAGAATTTCAGTTTTTTAATTAAAGTCTTCATATTTCACAAAGTTTTTCTCTTTACTTTGGGACAAGCTTGCCCCCTTTTAAAAAAAAAAACACTAAAATGTTCAGTTAAAAATCATCATTACACTAATGCCACTTTTCCTATTGAAAGAAACATGTAGCAGAACAGACTGTATAAACACTTGCCACTAATGCTATGTGAGAATAATGTCCCTTAGATAGCAAGAGCCTTGACTTCACGGGTGTAATTAAGTTAATGATCTTACAGTGGAAAGATTATCCTGGATTATCTAGGTCGGCCCGAGGTATCAACAAGGATCCTCATGAGAGAGAGACGTGATGACAGCAGCAGAGGCTGGAGTGATGTGCGACCACAAGCCAAGGAGTGCAGGCAGCCTTATCAGCTGGAAAAGTCAGCGATGGATTCTTCTCTAGGGTCTCCATGGGAGCACATCCCTGCTGACCCATTTTATGCTTCTGACTTCCAGAACTATAAGAAAATAAGTTTGTGCTGTTTTAAGCCACTACATTAATGATAATATGTGACAGCAGCAATGGGAAACTAATACAAACAGTAAGACCACCACAGGAAGGTCAACATTAGTCATTATTACTTCATCTATCTTATTTACAACCATCACCTCCCCAATTTTTCAACTGGGGAACCATTATAAAACTTTACTGTGGGCATACCACCTTAAGAATTCTGCAAGTATTGTTTCATAGCAGGTCTTCATGCACTCAAAGATTGAGATATTGAAGTGATAATCAAAAAGTCCTTTGTCACCTGGCCAGTGTGGTTCAGTGGTTAAGCATAGACCTATGAACTAGGAAGTCAAGGTTCAATTCTCAGTCAGGGCACATGCTAGTGTTGCGGGCTCAGTCCCCAGTAAGTGGGGGGGGGGGGTGTGCATGAGGCAGCCAATCAAGGATTCTCTCTCATCACTGATGTTTCTAACTCTCTCCCTCTCCCTTCCTGAACTCTGAAATATATTTTTAAAGGCCTTTGTCAAATATTCAACATAAACTAAATAAATTCTTACACTTACTTTATAAAGCCCCAAATTAAATAATTCCTCAAGGTACTGCACTGAACAATATTTAAACCAAAAGAGTTTATCTAGTTATTGATTTCAAGGTCTTGGAATCAATTATGTGAATAATAGTATAATGAGGCTTGAACTTGATGTAATCCAGTCTGGGAGAATTATGTATTACACATGCAAATGCATTGCTGCTACCAAGAAGCCTGTAAAGCAGGCATAAGTGGGAGCCTCATCCCCAGACTAGGTACACAGGAGACCCCATGCCCTGAGCCAATACCAGGGAGCAGTGCCTCAATCTCTCCTCCTTACTCCAAGCCTAGCCCACTTCTTCAGATGCCTTTTTCCCCCCAAAACCAGAAGCAAAGTTTAGAAAAGTATATAAAATGCAATGCACACCACAAAATATAATTCTCTAAGTAACCCCAGCAATTCTCTACCGGACCTCTTCCCAATGAACAGAGAGAAAAGAGAAATGGCCAGAGACCTTTAGTACCTCCGCAGGGAGCTCCAAGGCCACCCTGACTGAAGGCAGATTTCACAGCATTCACAGCCTGTGCTGCTCCAGGGTGTTTCAGCACGGAGTTTCCTCTCAGGTCTTTCTACCACTCTTTCCAGTCCAAGTATCATGCTCATGTTATCACCTCTCAGTGTGGGACAGAAAAGCCTCAGTGCTTCATGTTTCCTGTGCTCATTCAACACATTTCCAGATCAAAAATAGACTTAGGGAGATGTGGTAACCAATAGTCACTCAACAAACATAAAAAGCAGCCCTTGGATTTTTAGCAAAATCCAAATAGAAACATGAACTTGGCTTATTTGATAGGTCAGAGTGGTGCCTGGCAGAACTCAAAATACATGTCCACTTCTCATCTCACCCCAATTTCTCATCTCTGCTCCCCTCTCACTTCCTAATATTTTCATATTAGTCTTAAAGAGAACTTCAATTCTTTCCTCAAAAGTAGGAAAAGTGAGCGATTTTCTTCTGGGAACAGGAGCCCCAACCATGTTGCCAGTTCATTGGGTCACTCATTGTTACAGGAGCCCAATCACAGCTCTGTCCAGCACAGAGTGTGGTGGGTCATCTGTGAGATGGTGCCACACATCCCCTCCATTCCTGCAACCTCATGCACTCCTCCCACCAAGAGATGAAGTCTGCTTCCTCTCCTTTAAATGCCCAGCTGCCCTCTGACTTGCTTTAACCAACAGAATACTTTCTGTCTCTCAGAAGCCAGCTTGCATACAGACACTGAGGTTGACAATGAAATGGTGAGTGACCATATGGGGAGAGAATGGCCACATGGAGGGGAACCCAGGCTCCCAGCCAAACCCACCTGGCACAGAAAGCGACACATCACCACATCCCACTACATCGCACCATCATGAGCGAATAAATGTTGGTGATTATTTAGCCAACACCTTCTGGGGAGATGGGTGATGTAGCAATGGAAAATTGAAATAGGGAGTTTGGAGTGGGTGATGGCTAAAGACCTCTTCTTGTCCTAAAATCCTTTGCTTTTCATTGTTTCCCTGAAGTTGCACAAACTAAGATGTGAGAAGTTGAGAGGACGTTATTTCAGGAGACATCCTCCTACCTCTACCCCAGAGGGGCTCTGCAATTATCCCCCCAGTCACAGCTGAGAGTTCAGAGGCTAAGCTGGCCTCCACCAGGCTTTGGCCCCTGGAATCTTACCAGGAACCGGGATCTGGAGATGAGATGCCCACGCCTTGATGCCAGAGCCCCTGACAGCGAAAGGGAGGAAGAAGTGAACCTGTTACGGAACGGTTGGGAGGGTAACTGAAAGAGGATTACGCTATAACAACAATGAGGATTGGATTTCATACAATCCTCAGTCCATAAGTTCATGGCTGGGAACAGGGTCTCCCACCGCCGAAGCAGTTGGTTCAGCAGTCTCAAAGAGCAGCGCAGCGTTTACATCTCTGCTCCCTCCACCCCGCTAATGAGACCTGGTCTCCAACTGCAGTCCAGCCGGACAACAGGTGAGAAAACACGGGTTGGCTGGATGATGTGGAAAAACAGCTGCCCACCTGGTGTGGCTTAGACACACCATGCAAAGAGAGGAGGCAGAGGGTGCGACCTATCCTGGGCGCCTGTGACAGCTTTGACCAGAGGGAGGATAAAGTCAGATGCTGGGGGAGGGGGGGCCGGGGGAAGGGGGGGGGAGAGGAAACAAAAATGAAGCCTTGACAAAAAAGAGGGTCATGAGAGCGTTCCAAGAAAACCCCCCCGATGCAACGCTTTACGGTTTCAGTGATTTTCTGCGGTTTAATGGATGTCAGAAGGTTGTTTCACAAGGTTACCTGGGCAGAGGTGGGGAACCCTGTGATTTTGGGTAAATAAAAAACCACATTTGCTCAAGGCTCTCCCTCACAAGAGGAGGCAGAGGCCAGCAAGCCGAGGGAGTCCCCTGGGAGCAGGCAACCTCGGCTCTGCAGGCGAGTGAGCACACCAGGGTCCCTTCCAGCTGGAACCGAGCCCACCAGCCCACACGTGCAATGTCGGCCCCCAGGACTTGCTTTAGGAGAAACTTGGAGAGCAGCAGAAAGGCACAGAGCTGTGGCCCTTCCAGGAGGCTCGGGCCCCAACCAGATTTTGTTTGCTGCACAACCTGGGACAAATCCACAGGAATTCTTTTTTGTTTTTAAATATATTTTTACTAGAGGTCCAGTGCACAAATTCATGCACAGGTGAAGTCCCTCTGGCCTGGCCAGCAATCAGGGCCTGTTTCACAGTCCTGATAGGGCTGATTGGGGTAGAGAGGTTGGCTGGTCAGCCTTGATTGTGGCCAATCAGGGCCGTTGGCCAGGGGGAGGGAGAGCGGGAGGTTTGCTGTGGGAGAGCACTGACCACCTCAGGGGGCAGCTCCTGCATTAAGCGTCTGCCCCCTGGTGGTCAGTGCATCGTCATAGCGACCAGTCGACCAGTCATAATGGTCACTTAGGCTTTTATATATATAGGTTGATTTCAGACAAGGGAGAGAAACATCAATGATGAGAGAGAATCACTGATCAGCTGCCTCCTGCAGGCCCCCTACTGGGGATAAGCCCCCCAACTGGGGCATGTGCCCTGACCAGGAATTGAACCATGGCCTCCAGATTCATAGGTCGATGCTCAACCACTGAGCCACACCAGCTGGGCTCCACAGGAATTCTTACTGGAGATCTATGTCCCTGTTCTCCATTCCTTCATCTGTAAGAGGAGAGAGTTGGGCAGGATGATGGCTGAAGAATCTTTCTAACTCCATTGTTCTTGTTCTTTTCTTAATCATTTGATTGATCTCTTTCTTTCCAAAAACTAACATGAAGTTGCCTGCAGTAAATTTCGATGGTCCCCTGCTGGGGGATATTATTTCATGTTGATCCTCTTGTTGTGGAAAGTCTAACAGCACAGAATACATACTGCCTGTCTTCAAAGGCAAGGCCATGATTGTCTGAGTGGAAAGGCTGGGGGTTCACATAGGGCCCCATCTAATGACTGAACATTGATTAGTTACCTTTTATTACAGCTTTTTGGTCAGACATTGTGGTCAGTATAATGTTTTCTATTGAGATATTCTTTGCAGCATAGAAGAGAAATAACTCAATATTGAAAGTGTCCCAAAGATACTTGCAAAGAAGGAACTTTATCTGTAAGGACATAAAGGATTGCTAATATAGAATTTCAAGGTTGTTTATTAACCCAGACCTCTTTGTCCTAATTCATGGTTTCCTGTTATATTTTTTATTATTTTCTAAACTATTAGACATTGGTAGGGTTATGTCTAAGAGCACAATTGTCTTATTGTTGATGTTTCCTCAGGTTTATAAGTATTAGCACTATCTATGTGAATGCTATGTTATTCATAACACACACATTCATGACTGCATGTTTTCATTATGAATTGGTCCATTGGCCAATATAGAATTACCCTTTGGGACACACACACACCCCACCACCCTAAATGCTTTTGGCCTTAATTTCTACTTTATCTGATATCAATGTCAGACACCTGATTTCTTTTGGTTTATCTCCCTGATACATTATTGCTTATCATTTTAATTTTTAAATCCTTTCTTGTTATTTTTGCCTTGAATGGTCTCTTATTAACATTCAGTTTAATTTAAACCAACCTGAGTGATTTTTCCCCTGGTAATGCAAATCTGTTATATTCATTCTTATTTCTGTCATACTATTGCATACTTTTTTTTCTTTTTCTTGCCATCTCTTTCAACCAGGGAGTTTCTTCTATTTCTTTATTTTCTTCCCTGCTACATACTTACGGTTTCTCCTTTAAGAATTCTTACTGTGCAGAGTTTCGTCTCCACAATCTATTTCCCACATCTTTTCATCAATTTCTTATCATTTTCTTTTCAGTTTTTCCTTAGTGTTCCAGAAGACTTGTTCCAGCTCTTGTCTTCTCATTAACTGTATTCTACAACATCAGGCTATTTGCTGTGGCAAAATTAATTTTAAATTTTTGATAAAGTACTTCCCCCAGATAAGGTACATACCTGGACTTGCTCCTTTCCTGATGTAGTCCACAGACCCTGATCCCCACTGAGTTTAATAATATTCACCAAATACTCTCTCAAATGCTCTTGTTTTCTTACAGTGGAGTTATATCAGAGCAAGCAGTTCTGAATTGCCAGGGACTTTGGCAGCCGCCTCCTGACATGCAGAAAGTTCTCGAAGGTCTGCGGTGTTGTCCTGTCTCATGACCTCAGAGAAATCTCTCATTTCCCCTTGTGGATGGTACTCACTTCTCCACCTGAAGCATTCAGGGAGGTCTTCCCAGGTCTCCTCCTAGTTGCTCCTTAGTCAAGACTTATTGGTTCAAAGTGGAAAGTGGCCAAGAATTCAGCTCAGACTGCATTAAGGAGGGTTATGGGGAAGGCAGCAGAATGGACGAGGTTAGCACGGAGGCTTTGGGGATGACGAAGCCCCCGAATCTCAGGGCTCTCTTGGGACCATTGTCTCCTCCTTTATTCATAGTGTTGCCCAGTTAGTAGTCAGGCTGCCTGGGTTCAAATGCTTTCTCCACCACTTGTTTGCTCCATGACCTTTTCTCACCTCAGTTTCTGTATCCATGAAATAGTTGGAAAACCTCATAAACTTGTTGCATGGATTACATGAGGTGACATGAGCACATTACAGTGTCTAGCACACAATTAGTGTGATGATGTGTCCTGGCATTGGCTCCTCCCATTCAGGTAGGATAGAAGTTGGGATTTGTGAGAAACTGGTCTGCACTCTCTTGGTGGAAAATTTAACAGGAGAAACTCCGTACAGGTTCAAGAAACCAAAACAGAAAAAAAGCTCAACTTTTGAACAATAATAGATACAGAGGCAGAGCTGCCTCAAACAGATTGTCAAACTGCAGCGGGAAGGCCGGGGAGGGCTGGGGGGCAGGAGGGAGGGGGGTAAGAGATCAACCGAAGGACTTGTATGCATGCATATAAGCATAATCAATGGACATAAGACACTGGGGGGTAGGGGAGACCAGGGGATTGTCAAGGGCAGGGGGAAAAAAAGGACACATATGTAATACCCTTTGTAATACTTTAATCAATAAAAAAAAAAAGAAAAAAAGCTCAACCAAACAATGGATTGAGCATCCTGAGCAGGTGGAGTCAGGAAGTAGATAGAGTCACACCTGAATGATAGCTGGGACCTTCATCTCAGCACAGATGGTGAAGACAGGATGCCCTGGCCAGGTGTTGGGTGGGTGTGACCACTTCCGCCAGGAACTACAGAAGCTCTGGGCTTTCTTGTACTGCTAATGAGGAACCAACACCATCTCCCCAAGGAGTGCCTCGCTGCTCTGCCCCCTCTCCACCCAGACTACTCACAGGATTAGCTCTCATTTACTTCCTGTCTTAAATCAAGACTCTGGTTGAAAGTAACAATAATCCAAATTACACCCTATCAAGGGGATAATAAAGAGCAAAAAGGATGAGATAGATGGGGAGCTTCATAAGCAAATGGACTCAGGGACTCAGCACCCTGAGGACTTCCACAGGATCTCTATCTGTCTCTGCTCCCCCTTCTGTACTTTTCTTTCTCTTAAACAAGTTCCCCCATGTGGCAGGGGCATGTTGTGGAGACTTTTACTTTCTAACTTAAGAGTGGCAACTCCCAATAAAAAAATAATAGTCCAGTTGGCATGGCTTAGTGATTGAGCATCAACCTATGAACCAGGAGATCAGGGTTCGAATCCTGGTCAGGGCATATGCCCAGGTTGCAGCTCAATTCCCATTTGTGGGTGAGAATCAATGATTCTCTCTCATCATTCATGCTTCTGTGTCTCTCTCCCTCTCCCTTCATCTCTGAAATCAGTAAAAAACATATAAAAATAATATCTACACTAATAAAAGAGAAACATGGTAATTGGCGTACGACCGCTACCCTTCCCATTGGCTAATCAGCGTATCCTTATGCAAATTAACTGTCAGCCAAGATGGCGGCCGGCAGCCAGGCACTGAAGCGAGCAGGGAGGCTTGCTTCCTCCAGGAACTGCAGACTCCAACGTTCCCCGCCTCACTTGCCGGCCTCTCAACTGCAACTCTAAGCAACTATTACTATGTTGCAAATAAGAAGCTAAACAAAACCGGCTTTCAGTCAGCCCCGGACTGCAACATTGTATCCATGTTTTCAGCAGCGAGGCCTCAGAGCTAAAGCTGGCCCAGAATAAAATAAAAAAAAAAAAAAAAAGAAAACAAGGAGCAGTTGGGAGCTTTTAGTCACCTGCCAGCCGGAAAACAGCCCTCAGCCCCTCAGCCAGCCTGGCCAGGCACCCCAGTGGGGACCCCCACCCTGATCCAGGACACCCTTCAGGGCAAACCAGCCGGCCCCTACCCGTGCACCAGGCCTCTATTCTATATAGTAAAAGGGTAATATGCCTCCCGGCACCGGGATCAGCGGAGCAGCGAGGCTCCCGGCACTGGGATCAGTGGAGCAGCAAGGCTCCCGACACCGGGATCAGCGTGACAGGGGGCAGCGCCCAAACCCCCTGATCAGCCCTGCTCTGTGCCTGATAGGGGGGGAGCTCCCCAATCCCCCGATTGCCCTGCGGCTCTGTGTGTGACAGGGTGCAGCGCACTAACCCCCTAATCGGCCCTGCCTCTGTGTGTGACAGGGTGCGGTGCCCCAACCCCCCGCCCCCACGGGCCCTGCTCTATGTGTGACAGGGTAGAACCATAACCTCTCCATCGGCCCTGCCCTGAGTGTGACAGTGGCAGTGCCCCAACCCCCTGATCGGCCCTGCTCTGTCGGTAATAGAGGGTGGCGCCCCAACCCCCCTCCACGGGCCTTGCTCTGTGTGTGACAGGGTAGAGCCATAACCTCCCCATTGGCCCTGCCCTGAGTGTGACAGGGTGCAGCGCCCCAACCCCCTGATCCGCCCTGCTCTGTGTGTGACAGGGGGCGGTGCCCCAGCTCCCCTATTGGCCCTACTCTGTGAGTGACAGTGGGGAGCTCCTCAACCCCCTGATGGGCCCTGCTCTGTGAGTGACAGGGGGCAGCGCCCCAACCCCCCTGATGGACCCTGCTCTGTTAGTGACAGGGGGCAGCACCCCAACCCCCTGATTGGCCCTGCTCTGTGCGTGACAGGGGGGGGAGCCGCAACCTCCCCATTGACCCTGCCTTGAGTGTAACAGGGGGTGGTGCCCCAACCCCCCAATCAGTCTACCCTGAGCATGACTGAGGGTGGCATTGCAACCTCCCGATCCGCCCTGCTCTGTGCATGACGGGGCGGCGCCCCAACTCCCCAATTGGCCCTGCTCTGAGCCTGACCAGGGGCTGCACTTAGGGATTGGGCCTGCCCTCTGCCACCCGGGAGCAGGCCTAAGCCAGCAGGTCGTTATCTCCCAAGGGGTCCCAGACTGTGAGAGGGCACAGGCCGGGCTGGGGGACACCCCAACCCGAGTGCACAAATTTTTGTGCACCGGGCCTCTAGTATATATATAAAAGCCTAAACAACCAGCTGCCCCAGCTACTGGCCAGTAGCTATGATGCACACTGACCATCAGAGGGCAGACGTTCAATGCAGGAGCTGCTGAGATGCTCTCTCTCTTGCAGCAGTGTTCTTGGGTGATGTGTCGCCTAACTGGAGAGGGAGTGGAGCTTGATTCCAAGGTGCATCACCTGAGAACCGCCCTTCTCCGCAATGCAGGAACCCCTTGGGTGAATGTTCAGAAGAGCCAGTTTCAAC